>NW_026020084.1:806817-958244 GCF_900185275.1 Solanum verrucosum | reverse complement strand
CTCAATGCATCCGCCACCACATTAGCTTTCCCCGGATGATAGTGAACACTCATATCATAATCCTTAAGGAATTCTAACCACCTCCTTTGTCTCAAGTTAAGATCTTTTTGCGTGAACACATATTGGAGATTCTTATGGTCGGTGAAGATATCAACATGCACCCCATACAAATAATGACGCCAAATCTTTAAAGCAAAAACCACGGCGGCCAATTCAAGATCATGGGTTGGGTAATTTTTTTCATGAACCTTAAGTTGCCTAGAAGCATAGGCTATAACCTTACCACTTTGCATCAACACACAACCCAAACCAATACGGGAAGCATCACAATAAACAACAAAACCTTCTAACCCATCCGGAAGTGACAAAATAGGAGCGGACACAAGCCTTTCTTTCAAAGTTTGGAAGCTTTCCTCACACTCATCCGACCACACAAATTTAGCCTTCTTTTGAGTCAACTTAGTCATAGGAGAAGCAAGAGAAGAAAACCCTTCCACAAATCTCCTATAATAACCCGCTAAACCCAAGAAACTCCTTATATCCGACGGGGTCAAAGGTCTAGGCCAATTCCTAATAACATCGGTCTTCTTAGGATCCACCTTAATACCATCCCCCGACACCACATGGCCTAGGAAAGCAACTTCCTTCAACCAAAACTCACACTTTTCATATTTAGCGTACAACTTCTCTTCCCTCAATCTTTGGAGTACAACCCTCAAGTGACCCTTGTGCTCTTCCTCACCCCGAGAATAGATCAAGATGTCATCTATAAACACCACCACAAAAGAATCAAGGTAGGGTTTGAAAACCCTATTCATCAAATCCATAAAGAGAGCCGGAGCATTAGTCAACCCGAAAGACATCACCACAAACTCATAGTGCCCATACCTAGTACGAAAGGCCGTCTTGAATATCACACTCCCTCACCTTCACTTGATGATACCCTGACCGAAGATCAATCTTAGAGAAGTGACTAGCCCCATGCAATTGGTCAAATAAATCGTCAATCCTTGGAAGAGGATACCTATTCTTGACGGTGATCCTATTAAGTTGTCGATAATCAATACACATTCCTAAGAGACCCATCTTTCTTCTTCACAAACAAAACCGGAGCACCCCAGGGAGAATGACTAGGTCTAATAAATCCCTTCTATAACAAATCTTTTAATTGCTCTTTCAACTCCGCCGGGGCCATACGGTAAGGGGGGATAGAAATAGGTTGAGTATCGGGAAGGAGGTCTATACCAAGATTTATCTCCCTTTCGGGAGGGACACCGGGAAGGTCTTCTGGGAAGACATCTAGAAACTCATTAACAACCGGAATAGACTCAATAGGAGGGACTTTAGACTCCACATCATTGACTCTCACAATATGGTACAAGCACCCTTTGGAAATCAACCTATGGGCTTTAATGCAAGAAATGAATTTCCCCTTCACCACAACATCCCGGCTCTCCCACTCAAGGACGGGTTCATTAGGAAATCGGAACTTGACTTTACGAGTCCTACAATCAATAGAGGCATAATATGCCATGCAACCAATCCATCCCAAGAATAACATCAAAATCCACCATGTTCAACTCAACAAGATCACAAGGCAACAACTTATTCAATATGCAAACCGGACAATTTCTATACACTTTTCTAGCAACAATAGAGACACCAATGGGAGTAGATACCTCATATGACTCATGCAACAATTCCGACTTGACATGAAATTTTCTAGCAACTAAGGGGGTAACAAAGGAAAGGGTGGCACACGGATCAATCAAAGTATAAACATCAAGATCAAAGATTTGCAACATACCCGTCACCACTTCCGGAGTCTCATTAACACCTTGTCTACCATGCAAAGCATAAAATTGATTGTTCCTTGGGGCACCACTTTGAGAAGAGCACCTCTACCCAAAGGAGTAGTGTTAGCACTTCGGACCTTGTTGCGGATCTTGGGACATTCAAACCTCTTATGACCCACTTCTCCACATTCAAACCAAGCACCTGAACCCTTCATGCAAGGACCACCATGCTTCCTCCCACACTTAGGGCATACATCCATAGAACCCACTTCACCTCCCCCTTGAGGTCTAGGAACATTGATAGCAAATCCCCGGTTGACATGAGGGTTTCCTCGGCCTTGATGAAATCTAGCACTCTTAGGGAACCTATTCTCCAATCGGGCCCTCTTGGCCTCGTGCCCCCTTCTCTTCCTCAATTTCTCCTCCTCCATTTGCTCGGCATAAGTCATCAACCGAGACAAATCCATATCTCCAATGAGCATAGCGGACCGACACTCCTCACTAACCAAGTCGGATACACCCATCACAAATTTTTTCATCCTCGACCTAGAGTCGGCCACCAAGTGAGGTGCATACTTGGAGAGTTGGACAAATTTGAGGGCATACTCCCTCACACTCATAGCTCCTTGCTTCAAGTTCATGAACTCAACCAACTTTGCCTCCCTAAGCTCAAGAGGGAAGAACCTATTAAGAAAAGCAAGTTTAAACTCCTCCCACAACACCACATAGCCATCACCTTTCTCACCCTTCTATTGATCAAACCAAATTTGAGCAACCCCCTTGAGTTGGTAGGGCGCCAATTTCGCCTTCTCACAAGCACCAACATCCATAATGGTCAAGATTTTGCATACCTCATCGATGAACTCTTGCGGGTCTTTATCCACCTTTGAACCATGGAAGACCGGAGGGTTCATCCTCATGAAATCTCTCACCCTTTCCCCCGGGGTGGTAGTTCGAGGAGCTTGGGCTCCTTGTTGCACTTGGTTAGCTACCACTTGTGCAAGCATGGTTAGTGCATCACGGAACTCACCATTGGTGGGTGGCTCTTCCGGTAATCGGGTCCGTCTTCCCCTCATGTTTGGCATGATGATCTAGCAATCCAAAGAACAAGCGTTAGGGAGGAATCACATTATCGCACTCTAAGCACGACATAGACCATGAAGAAGGGAAACCTTTCCTAAAACGTTTTGTAGCCTCCCATTCATAGTCGTGGCGCGCTTTACAACCATGATTAGGACTCTACTCAACGCGGTGTGTGTTGGACTCCGAGGATTTAACAACCTAGTGCTCTGATACCAAGCTTATCACGACCCAAGCCTAGGGCCTAGACGTGACATGGCGAATGAGGAACCCGAAGGGACCCCAAACAAGCCTCTCAAACTTGTCATCACACTTCATCGGTCGCGGAAGTACATTCAACATTAATTAACGGAAAATAGGGACTAAGGGCAAACCATCTCAAAATGACATCATAGAACAAGAGTCAAGCTCATTTACAAAATACTTGTCCAACGCACACCTCTACATACATAGATAGGACGGGGGCCATGACATATTACCGACTCCCCTCATAGTTAAAATACAATTGCAAGCTAAAGTATCAAAACATAGGAGTAGGAAACATAACATAGCCCTCGAATCATTGAGGACTCACCAACAAACTCGGATAAGCGTCGTACTAGCCACGTGAATGGAGAGAAGGATCAAGAGTAGCTCCGGTCCCTACACGGTGACATCATGTAGGCAAAATATGCGTTAGTACTTGGAATGTACTAAGTATGCGGGGTGCAACACAACAATAGACAAGGACACAATCGAAATACAAGAAATAGTTTCATAGGCATTATGAATAACAATATGAGGATGCATGATCAAAGTGAAGTCAAAACATGTTTAACTAAATCTATACTAATAGTAGATATCATATGTGTATGCATGATCCAACCAATCTATAACCCCAACTTAGGATGGGGGATGCCGTTCACACCCGGACACCCTGGTGGCATGGTATAAACCCCTCACATGGTTGATGTTGGTCACACACCAAGCATCCTAGGTGGTGAGATATAAACCTCTCACATGGTTGATGTTGGTCACACCCCAAGCATCCTAGGTGGTGAGGTATAAACCTCTCACATGGTTGATGTTGGTCACACCCCAAGCATCCTAGGTGGTGAGATATAAACCTCTCACATGGTTGTCCGGTTCTTTTCCCCCTGACCGGGCATGGTCATGCAACATTTTATATAGGAAATTCCCATTAGGCTCTAATGCAATCTCACGTATGGAATGAACATATACACAAGCTTAGTTTGTCATCAACACATCTCTAGATTGCCATACATCTCATAACTCAAGCTTTAAAGCATCGATTCATCAATTCTCCATAGTTGGACATTTTGTCAAACACCTTGAAGGCATGTAGTGGAATCAAAGAGCATGGAAAATATGGTAGTAATTATGCAGCCAAACCAATGAACAACCTACAACAACACCATTTTTAACACCCACAATACCATATGAAAATCTTCACATCCATTCCAAATTTAGATTCAAGTTCTAGAGTCACAACATGCTCAAAACAATCACTTTTCATGTTTAAAATTCAATGTGCAGGAAATTACTACCAAGAACAAGACTAATTTATGAATCTTAACTTAAACAATGAATTAGTGAGTAGAATAGAGTCTAGGCACTATGGGTGGAAGGACCCATGAGTTCAACACCACATACCTTGAGTTCTTATGAAGGTCTTGAGAGTGTCTTCAATGGAAGCTTGGAACTTGGAGCAAGAGTCTCTTTAATCTTGAGGAAGGTTTTGGATTAGGGTTCTTGAGGGAAAATGTGTCTAAGTATGTGAGAGATGTTTTGGGAAATGTTTTAGAGATGGGAATTGAACTAATGGTATATAGGAAATAACATATGTCCTTTGGAAAAATAGTCCAACACTTAGAAAAAAAAATGAGGCGGGTGAACAGTAATTTCGGTCACTGGAAATTTGCATTTCCTGCCGGATAGATTTTACGAAAATGGGCATAACTTCTTCGTCCGAACTCCGAATGAGGTGAAACTAAGTGTGTTAGGTAGCTAACTCAAAGGGCTTTCCATGGATATGTTATTGGCCACCCAATTATTTGTGTGCTAGGAGATATGACCCTCCAAAGTAGAACCTCGAAAAAGGCTTCACTTGGAAATTTCGGATTTTGATACGGTTGCTCTAAAATTTGGGTTAGACCCATTTCCCACTCAATTTGACCCCCTAAAAAAGAATATGAAGTTGGATTTTCGAAAAACGAAACGGATTTTTTTTATATATCGCGAAACAAGTTTTCGGTAACTTCCGAAGCACATTTTTAAGAACTTTTTGGGTCATTTCAATCCGCCTCTAGTCAAGCTTACATCAAGAAGTCATATCTATCAACACTGAAAGCAATTCATCTTCATAACATAATAATATCGTTCATACTTACATTTAAATACATGGGTATTCGCCTCTTTGCCTAGCTTTCAAAGGCTAATGGGTATTTGCCTCTTGCCTTACTTACTTTAAGATCATGGATACTCGCCTCCACAATCACATCATATGACACGGGTACTCATCTCCACATCATTTCACAAGGATCATGTCTACTCGCCTCTATGTCCGTTTATCATAATAAGAACATGGGGAATCACCTATTGTTCAATTATACGAAGTATGGGAAATCACCTCATATCCTTAACATATAGAGGTCAAGGGTAGTTGCCTCTAGCCTCATCATTCATTTAGCATTTTAGTCTAGATTTATTTTAGGTGTGCAATCCTTTCAACCTAGAATCATTCATGTGAGTAAACCTTTCACATTCATACAACCATGCTTAACAATTCATTGTAGGAAGTATCCCTTCCATACTACAACATCAACAAATAATAATTCATAGCCTAGGCATTGCTCTCAAAGCATCTCATCTCATTATCATCATCTATGCTTTATTCTCAAGCAATTAATTATCATAAGCATTACATATGCTTCAATCGAAAGAAATTCTAGTCATAATACATCAATCATGTAAGGAGATGTCTAAACACGTAAAGTTTTCATTCAAGGCATAAAATCTAATTTCATAAATTCTAGGTTAGAAACATGGAATAGGCATGAGTACATGTAATCTAATCCTAAAAATATTTAATCCTACCAATTCAATCATAAACAATCATTACCTACTCAATTCGGTCAACATTCATCATAACCCAAAACATTGGAACAAACCCTAAAAAATGGCGATTTAGACTTCACAATTGGGAAATTCTAGAGGAATCTATGGATGGAAGGAATCCATGGATGAAAAGTCATCATACCTTGATAAAAAAATCCCTTGCAAGCTTGAATATTGAAGACTTGAGTTTACCTTAGCTTCAATTTCTTCCTTCTTCTTCCAACTTCTAGAGAGAGAATATTTGAGAGAGAGTTTTGTGTTTTTTTCTTTTGGGAATTGAGAGAATGAATTAAATGGGAAAATATAGGGGTCTAAAATACTTACATATCTGGTCTAGGTTTAGTCAAAACGACAACACTTAATTTTAATTAAAATTGGAAAAGACCCTTAAGTCCCTAAAATAACTGTCAGGGCCTGTCCCACGAGACCATGACTGACGAACCGTGGATTGACCTACGGTCCTTCCTGGTCAATCGTGGTTTGGTGTCAGAGATTTTCTTGGTCACCCATGATACCCCCAACCACAACTCGTGGACCCATCCACGGGGCGTAGGTCGTGGCGTGATTCTGCCTTAGGCAGTTTCGAGGGGATCTATCTATGAGGCCACCTACGGGGCATGGTCTAACCCACGTGTCGTGGTTAGTCCCTGGGGGGTGACATCTTGGAGTTTTCATATACTATTCCCTTTACTCAAATTTGGGGTGTTTCACACAGGATTCCGACCATAAGAACTTAACTTTCTTTTGGGTCTATCTAGTCAATGGAGAGGCGATTGAAGAAAACCCTTTAACACACATATAATAACTTGCCAAACCCAAGAAACTTTGAATATCCAAAGGGGATAGAGGTCTAGGAAAAATCTTAACAAACATTCTTCTTCTTAGGATCAACCTTAATACATGTACTAGAAAAATTTGACAAAGAAAAACCATGGGGCTCAACCAAATCTCACATTTTCTAAACTTTGCAAATAGTTGTTGGTCCTTGAGGACTTGCAACAGAATACTCAAATGATCAGTGTACTTATCCACACTGATTGAGTAAATCAAGAAATCATCGATAAACACAATTGCAAACATGTCAAGGTATTGTGTAAACACCATTCTTCATCAAATCCATAAATGCGGCTGGAGTTTTAGTCAACCCAAATTGCATTACCAAAAATTGATAATGACCATACCGATTCGGAAAAGGCATCTTCAGAATGTCATATTCTATCATCCTCAATTAATAATAACCCGACCGAATGTAGATCTTAGAGAAGTAGCTCTCTCCTTGGAGTTAATCAAATAAATAATCTATCCTTGGAATAGTGTATTTATTCTTAATGGTAACCTTTTTAAATTGTTGGTAATCAATACACATGCGAAGTGAACCATTATTCGTATGAACAAATAAAACTGAAACACCCCATGGAGAGACACTCAATTGGATGAAAATTTTATCCAACAAATCCTTCCATTACTCTTTAAATTACTTATGTTCTGTTGGAGCCATACGATAAAGAGGGATAGAGAGAGGTTGCGTATATGGGAGAATGTAAATACCGAAGTCTATTTCCCTATTGGGAGGAAACTCACTTGGTAGATAACCGTAAAATACTTTTGGAAACTCATTCAGAACAGCGATCGACTCAAGAGTAGGGCTTTCAGAATCTGTATCCCTTACGTGAATAAGATGATATATGCAACCCTTAGAAATTGTTTTTCTATCTTTAAGACAAGAAACAACATGACCTTTAAGCATACAATTTCCCTCTTTCCACTCTAGGACGGGCTCATTTGCATATTGAATTTTGACCACTCGGTTCTACAATTAATGGATACATAACGAGAATGGAGCAAATCCATACCAAGAGTAACATCAAAATCTAACATATCAAGCTCGATAGAATCAACATGAGTGACTCTTTTGTATAAGGAGACATGACAATTTCTATAAACTCTCTTAGCCATAGTAGATTCACCAATAGGAGTACAGACCAAAAAAGGTGTAACAAAAATCTAGAAGAACATCAAACCTCATCACCACATATGGCTTCACAAAATACAAGGTAGCATCGGGATTAAGTAAAGCATAAACATCATGATGAAAGCTATTGAATGTACCGGTAACCACTTTGGGAGAACACTCTTGCTTATGACGAGTTTGGAGTGCATACAACTAGTTTTGCTTTGGAGCACTTGAACTCGAACGACTAGGTAGAGCTTGCCTACCATCCCTTCTCTTGTAATTTCTAGATGGGCAATCCCTCAATTAGTAACCTCTACTTCAAAAACCAAAGCGATTATTGATAAGTGGTTGATTTATACTCATTTACGGAGCATTTAGCACAATAATTAGTGTCCTCAATTCCTAATTTTGTCCTTTTCTGATCAAATGTTGATGATTTACCATTATGAGGGTAATTGGACAAGGCAAGGACTAATGTTTGAAAGAATTATAAATAAATACAAAAATAAGAGAAAAATGAATATTGTAGATCACCTAAGATGATGGACAGATAGCCAACTTAGAATGACCTCGCGCAAGTTGACAGTGCAAAACACTAATGTCTATCAAAGAAGGTCAGCGGACTATGGTAAAGATGGTGACACAGAGAACGAGAATGGTGACCCAGATGAACATCGCCCAATGTGACTGTGTGCAAAAAAAGATGCAATGCTTGAAAGGCAAACAAGGTGGTACTTTGTGATTTTCGAGAGTGATGGGTCGACTCAATCGAGTTCATCAGCTGAGGTTTAAACACCTGAAGCCTAGATCATCACAAGGTGAGCTAAGAAAAAAAAAGGCAATTCATTGAGCAAGTTTCGTGAGCCCAACTATTGTCACTGAGTCGGTTACAAAGTAGATTTTGGGCCAAATTTTGGGAAAGTATAAATAGCACAAAGGATATAATTTTTAGAGAGGTTTTTGATTTGGAGAGTTGATCAAAAAGTGAGTAGAGATAGTCTAAGAACACTTTACCTTTGAAAAATACTTTCTAGCTCTTGGGATTTACAACTTGGTGTTAAATATTGATAAATTGAAGTTGAATCTATAGTGGGTCTACTCTTAATTTCTTTATTTGAAGTTGCCCATGGAATCTTTCATAGAAGGTACAATTTTTTAATTTTTGTGATGGGTCGTTGAAACGCCAAGATCTAGGAAAATGGGGTTGGGTGTTAATTTAATGTAGTGGATATTGTGCTATGTTCAGATTTGTTGTTGTTCACGAATGAATTTAGTCATATTAACTCAAGGGTTAAGGTTGCAAATTTAATTCCTACTTCCAATCTAAAGTTGATGTTCTAAAGAGATATATTGAAGTGGGTGATTAGTTCAATACTAGCAATTTAGGTTTGATGTCTATGACTTGCTTGGAAGAGAGGTTATGGGTTTGATCGATTTTCCCAATTATTGAAAGAGAGAATAGATTAAGGTATTTAGTTGTTTAGGATTCACATTTAGATGAAATTGAAAGGAGATTCTTTGCATGTATGCTTTGAGATCCAGAAATGATTAGCATCAATGAAGATTACTTCGCTTATTCATGAATGTTTATCACTATAGAGCAGCATAGAAACCCTTATGTGGTATCGAATTCAGATCCCCGCACCCCTATATTTCTTGTTAACTCTTGATTTATCTTAGATTTTAGTTTATTTGCGATAATTCATAACCAAAGCTTTATACTAAGTTGGTCTACTTAACCTCGGATTAGAAAAGATGGGAAAAACTGCAGTCCTGTAGGATCTTATGCCAAAACTAATGGAGCCACTAATAGTTCGTGGTCTGGCAGATGGTCCGTAGGTAGGCCCATGGTTGGTGAATCCAATTTTTCACAAAAATGTCAAATTTTAGTATTTATCTTACGGTTCACCAAGACGGTCTGTTGTTCCATCCACGTAACGTAGGTAGGTCTCATAGGTGGGTACCAGACTTAGATAAATTTTAGAACCAAAAGTTGGGACCTATGGTGGAGGTGCACGGCCCGTAGGTGGACCCAAGAATCGTGTATGGATTCCGTCGATAGCGGTCCAAAATTGAGGGATTCTGAACCCAGCAACGACCAACCAGGATGGCCCGTGATCAGACCAACGAACCGTATTTCTAGTCATTGGTGAGGTTGATAATTATTTTTAATAAGGTCTTTTGGGTCTTTTCCTAATTATTCTAACCCAATACTATGTTATTTTACCTTCAATTAAAGGCCCTATGTAAATGTTTTTACCCCCAAAATCTTCTAATTGAATTCATTCTATCATCCTAAAAGAAGAATAAGTCCATCCTCCCAAATATTTCTCTCTCTAAAAGCTTGAAGAAGAATACTAGGGTTTAAAGTCAAGTCTCCAATTTAGCCATTGATTGTATGCTCTTGGCATTAAGGTATGGTAGTATTAATCTATAAGGTCCTTTCCATTGTAGGGTTCTTTAATTCTCCTATTTTCACAAAAAATAATCTCCAATAGATGTTAGGGTTTTTAATCAATCTCATGGGTTCTTGTCAATTATTGTATTATTGATTGATGTCTTTTTATGCATGAATTCAAGAAATTGCATATTTCTAAGTTGAACCCATGTGAAATCCATGATTTCTAGAATTGTTCAAATAATGAAGCTTTTGAATCATGAAAGATGTGCTTATGAGGATATGCATATTTTTATGAAATTAATGAAAATACTTTAAGACCTTCTTTAGAGATCGAAGCACCAACGTTGTTGTTGTTGTGAAAGGATTTCTCACATAATGTATTCATAAGGTTGAGAGATCTTCTCATCTGAATTGAATCAAGACTTATGGAGTTGTTCTAATGAAACTTAGCTTGTATTTTTTACTTGATGTGCCCTTCCGTGGATAATGAGGCAAGCGGTGATTATCCATGACGTAAAATGATAAGACAAGTGGCGATTACCCATGTCTCATGAATGTTATGAATTTTTAAGACTAATCAATATTTCGTATGAATTATGCTTAGCACAGAGTGGACAAGTGTCGATTACCCATATCTCATAAACTATGTGCCACCATAGGTTGTCTAGATACACACTAGCTAGTCAATCCATAAAAGCTAGAATCGCATGGTCTTACCTTAACAAGTAGGACACCCCTTTTTGGTGTCGGGTAGACACTGGAGTCCATGTTAATAGCTCATATGGTCTCAATATTAGTTAAAGGTAAATGTCTTACAATAATGAGCTAAGGTTACTTCTAGAAGTATCTCATGAATTGATTAAAGATGTTAGCTTGGATTGATCATGTTTCTATGAATTATGTTTTCTAACCCCACTTTATCATGCTTTTTGCTTGGTAATTGCATGTCACAAAAAGGTCCTTTTAGCATTATTTCATACTCTTATGCATTGCTATCATACTTGGTACATATTTGTACTAACACATACTTTAGCCTATATTCTTCCAAATGTAGTGTCTGGCTTTCCAGATTCACATTTATGTGGCTAGGGATCAGTTAGTAGTTATTGAAGATTGGTGAGTACTCATGTTCTGAGGACCTAGACTGTATTTCATTATAGCTTTTCTTTTCAGCAATGTATGTGATCTACATGCTACTTCCCGATCACTCTTAATGCTCTAGATGGATTTGAGACTGTGTTAGACTTCTGTTATGTTTTATAAGCACATATGTTGAAATTATCATTTAAATCTCTTAAATTTATATTATATTATATGATGTATTTTAAGTGGTATGTGTAAGGCCTCTCGGGGTCCTAGACGCCATGTTAGTCCTAGGCTATTCTTTGGGTTGTGACGACCTTTGTATTTAAAGCACAAGGATTAGAAAGGTCCTAAGAAGTCTCATAAGCCACATCAAATAGAGTCTTGTTCATGAGTGTGAAGTGTGCCACACTTATGAATGAGAAGTTATAATATGTTCAGGGAATTCCACTTCTTTAATTACTCTAAGGGTGTACAAAAATTTTTAACTCTATAATGGCTCTCTCTGAATCCTTATCCAATGCTCTACAAGATATGTCCACTTTAAGGGCTTATGCTAGAATGAATGTGAGAGAGAATGGGGAATTAGAAGCTCCTCCTCAAGCTCCTCAAGTTCTGCTTGACCCTTTGGTCGAACAAGTGACTAATGCAGATTTTAGAGCCGTTTTTCAAGTGTTGGCTCAAGCCAATAGGGTGGTTGTGGTCCCGGTGAATCAAAATGTGGGTATGACGACAACAAAAGTGAGAGAATTCACTAGAATGAATCCTCTGGAGTTTCATGTTTCTACGGTCGAGGAAGATCCTCAAGAATTTATTGATGAGGTGTACAAGAAAATGTGTTTTAACGAAAGAAAATTTGGTCGTTAAAAGTCCATATCCAATCATTAAAGTTCTATAACGATCGGGAATAAATTGGCCGTCACCATCGTTAATAGATCCGTCGTTAAAGGTTAACGACCTGATTGCATAGCTGCTCATTAGATATCACTTAGTGACAACGATATATCCGGTCGCTGCATTTACTAACAACAACCACAAATTCCCTTCTTTGATGGTCATTTGGTCGTTAAAACATTGAAGTAAAACCACAATTTCTAGTCTTTACAAGTACTTTTAGTGGTCAGATTCTTTCATTGATTACATTACTTTTACCAACCAAGTTTAAATTCCTTTCATTGCTTTTAATAAATTTAACGACAAAGTTTGTTTCACAAATTTAGTTTCACATAATTATATATAGTTTTTATGTTCCTCGAGCAGTTCCGGATCTTAATAGCATTTCTTTTTTTTCACAAGCAATAAAAAATTTAATATAAAATTTCATAATTGTTTTGCCATGAACGAACATACTGGAAAACTTACATACAAATGTGTGTTTAACACAATATCTAAAAAATATACATGTTCAACATAAGATCTAAATAACATAGATGTTCGACATAATATTATAAAACATACATGTTCGACATCTATCGAATCCTAAAAATTGAGAAAATGAAATAGTTGCATAGGTTAAAACATCTCTAGATCTGGACCAATAATAAAAATATAATCTTTCTTTTTAGCTGGCTCCACAATTCTTCAACAACACATTCTTTAATCTTCATCACATTCTTCATCTGTTAAAAAAACAATTTGAGGTCAATTCGTAAGAGAATGCGAGATAGCTATAACTTATAACTATTAAAGCATAAATCAATTATTTAATCACCAAAGAGCCCAAAAGTGGGCATGTCTTAATTCTCATCTTGAAAAGATCTGGTTATATGTGGATGAAGCAGCATCATAACTAGTAATGTCAAGTGTGGAGCCCAGTTTGGAACAATATAGGCTTGTGATTTTTTTCAAAGTTCACTCTTGGTACAGTTGCTCCACAATTCACAGGGATTTCTATTATTGAAGATGGAAGTGAGGGTATACCTATGGAATTAGAGATGCAATGGGATGGGAATCCAAGAAAAATACTCGATATCAAGACTTATGTTGGTGTAGCATTACCAGTGAAGGTGAAAAACATTGGGTTAACTGGTATTTTCACGCTCATCTTTAGGCCACTTGTTGATGAGTTTCCTTGCTTTGGAGTTGTATGATATTTTCTAAGGCAGAGGAAAAAGCTGGATTTTATGCTTAAAGTAATTGGTGGTGACTTGACAACAATTCCTGGCCTATGTGATGCAATTAAGGGAACCCTCTGGGACTATATTGAAGACTATCACGTGGCTAGCAAGAAAAGTTATTCCCATTTTAACTAGGGATTATAGTATCCTTGAACTGAATCTTACCGGAGTATTGGAAGTGAAACTTGTTGAGGTAAAGGAATTAACAAATAAAGATTTCTTTGGAAAATCTGATCCTTTTGTTGTATTATATGTACGCCCTCTATGAGACTAACGAAAAAAGCAAAATAATTAACAACGATTTGAACCCAATTTGGAATGAGCATTTTGAGTTCGTAGTCAAAGATACATTGATACAACACTTAGTGGTAAAAATCTATGACGATGAAGGGCTTCAGTCAACTGAACTAATGGATGTGCCCATATTTTTTGAATGAGCTTGAGCCTGGTAAAGTGAAGGATATCTGGTTGAAGTTGGTGAAAGATTTGGAAATTCAGAGGGATAAGAAAAATAGGGGCCAGGAGAACTTGGAGCTATTGCTCTGCTCGAATGGCATGAACAATAGGCTAAGTAACCCTTTTTCTCAGAATAAGCTAATGACTTCATTAGAGAGAGTTCTTAAAAACTCGGCAGAAGGAAAATATGTTAGTCCAAACGGAAGTGAAACCAACAATAGAAGAGAGGTAATAATATGAGGGGTACTTTCTATTAACGTGGTATTAGCTGATGACCTGCCCCCAGCTTATATATGGGGGAAGGCTGACCCCTAAGTCTTTCTGATCATGAAGAAGGCTCAAATCAAGAACAAAACCAGGGTTGTAGATGAAAGTCTAAACACGATATGGAATCAAACTTTTGTTTTTGTTGTTGAGGACGGATTACATGACATGTTAATGCTAGAAGTTTGGGACCATGACACATTTGTAAAGGATTTCATAGGAAATGCATACTGACTTTAACAATGGTTCTAATGGAAGGTGCATACAAAGACTAGTATGAATTAGCTGAGGGTAAATTAGGGAAACTGAACTTGCATCTCAAATGGAATCCACAACCAATATACAGAGACTACTAATGATGAACAGCAAACTTCAGTTTTATATTCTTGTTAGTTTTGTACATGGAGTAAAATTTCTTTATTCCCTAATTGAATGGGAACGACAACATGAATAATCGAATATTTTTTGTACGTGATTTATTATAAACAGAGGAGAGATATTGTAAAGCTGTGAAACCTTTGAAGAGAAGCTGAAGGTTGGAGCTGGACAAGAATAAAAATTTAGTAATTTTTTTTAAAAAAAAGTTCAACAAGTTTTGAGATCAGTATTCTAAAACTATAACACAGTAAGGATTTAACATGCAACACAAATAATAAGTTGAACTTGCAGGAAAGGAACTTAGTTCGGAACAAAGGAATACATCATGATTAAAACAGAGATATGAATAATCTATAAGCATGTAGTCTCGTTAACCATGTAAAGTAATACAATTAAAGATTGTCTACCCTCTAAAATCAACTTATCATAGAAAGACAGACCACTGCATAAGCAAAGCCCTTATCAAAAATGAGCATTTGTTAATGGCATCACTAAATTAATTGAAAAATACACATCATGGAATAGCTAAAGAAAAGTTTGCTAACCTGGTGGAGGCGATGGAAGTGATGGATGTTGACGAACCACTATACTTTCAAGGCGATCATATTTACTCTCTAGAATATCAATATTTTTTTGTAGTAATTCCTTTTCTTTTCGAGTTGTTTTTAGTTCTTCCAACAACACAACCTTAGAAGTACTACCACCTTTCAACTCCTTAGTGGTTATCCCACCATAAAATCCAACTGCACAACTTTTGCATTGAGGTCCAAAGCACCGTTCCACTACCTCATTATTAGTAAGAGACGGTTCAGTTTGTATAGCTCTTGAATTTCAGCCTATAAAATACAAGAATGTTCAAAATATTTCAATGAATCAATCCAGAGGGAAAATGTTAAACGAAATTTATCAATAAACATACATATTTTTCATTGGTTTCGTGTTTGATAAGCTCATTTCCCTTTTTACGAGTTTCAAAGAAGAGAGTTGCCAAGTTTGGTGGATTACCATTTTTGCTTCCCTTAACAATAATAAAAAAAGTAAGTACTATAAGATCTTTTATACAAAAAGGAGGTTTCCTTGTAGGGTTTGATGATTTATTTACCATTTTGTAAATAATCTCTCTTATAGGCTTATTACCCGTACGATGAGGCATACACAACTTAGGCCAGGTTATTGTGTTTCTTGTACTTGATTCCTGCATTACCAACACAAGTTGAAATTATCACAAGCTTGTTTAATGATTCTATTTTTATTCTTAAATTAACTTTTGTAACTACTTTGCATCCTCTTGATCACAAATGAAATCATTTAATCAAAAGAACTATTCCAAAACAGTAATCATATGTGACTTGGAAATAAATTAAATCAATAGCTATGCAATCATACCTTAAACTAATCAGATAAAAACTGTTCCTTGACCAACCATTCCCAATCAGTCTTGTCTGCTCCTATCGTCACATCTTTTAGAACCTCATGCAATAATTGGATTTCATATTCTTGTGCAACGATCCTCTCCAATTGTTCCAAAGCTTTCTCATATGTTGCAAAACATTATCTCTTTGATCATTCATGTTATCACAGTCAAATTTTTCCTAAAATAGATCAAAAATATCATATGAATCAGAGAAAGACACCTTTGATTGCAAGTTAATGTTCTTGATTAATGGATTGGAGGGTTGATCTTACATGTCAACTATTTAAGAACTTTGTATGGGGATGTACTGCAGATCAGAGAAAGACACCTTTGATTTCTTGGGATAAGGTGTGCCTCCCATATATAATTTTTTAGGACTAAAAGTTGAAGATGAATGAAATGGAATAAAGCTTCTTTTGGCAAACTACTATATGGAAGGTTTCAGAATAGCTAGACATCCTCTAAGTAACACAGACACATGCAGTGTATATGAAGTAATAAGGCAATATATGAGATCATATACCACCTACATATTGTTGTTGGTACTAAGAGAGTTAACGTCTTTAAAAATTGGGATGGTTGATTAGTACCAAAAGAGAAAGTACAATTTGACAAAGAGTGAAACGTACGTAATTAGCCAACATGAGTTATAGGGACCAAACCAGTCGTTGGGAAGCATATCATACTTGGACAAAAGTTATGCAACCAAAGCATAATAAAATTTATCCTCTGGTTGACAAACTTGAACAAGCTGCTTACGAAGACTCGAATGATAAGACTCAACATGTAGGTGCAAGATGCAAATTGTTGTCTATGTTTAATAGGGGTAGTAGAAATTCCTCAACACCGAGTGTGAATGGATTACAAAAATAAATAGAGAGTGAATAGTAAGATTAAGGAGGAGAATTTTTTATTTGTTTTGGTAATAGCTATTCTTAAACAAAGACCATAATAAGGTATAAACAGAGGCAACACCATAGTATACTCTAAAAAAACACAAGAAGAAGAGGGAAAAGCATTGTTCTCACAGTAGCAATGGTATCAAGTCAGTGAAAATAAAAGAGAGTAATGTTGTAATTCTTACTGTAACAGCTTCCCACATATGCTCAAGCTTATGCTCTTCAATATCCATCCATGACTGTACCCGCAATGGGCACATATTATGATCATGAGCTAGCAAATCCAAGTGTCTCGTAAATGAGGTGTGATTCGGCCCAACGACTAGATTTTGATAGAAACTGACTTTTAACTTTTCTCGATGACTTAATCGCAAACATTTCTTACAAATGTTTGTCCTCCTCACCTTGGTTGTCCTATCATATTCACGTGGACCTGCAAAATTTAAAGTAAGTCAACTATGCTATTTGATATAAATTTGATCTTTAGTGCTAAACCATCA
Organism: Solanum verrucosum; assembly: GCF_900185275.1. Classification (NCBI taxonomy): domain Eukaryota; kingdom Viridiplantae; phylum Streptophyta; class Magnoliopsida; order Solanales; family Solanaceae; genus Solanum; species Solanum verrucosum. Next base: position 940,785 of record NW_026020084.1, on the reverse strand, counting down.
AAAGAATCTGGAGAATACTCCAGTATTTAAGTTTTAGATGTCACCTTTTAAAATTATTATTGTATAAAATGGTCTGGTCTTTTTAGATCTATAAGACCAAATATACAAAATAACATTTTATCTGGTTATCGACAAGTACCTATCCACAGTTCCAAACCAAGTGACAACTAGAAAAAATAGGCAGAACATTGCCCATTGCAAGAGATAAGGCCTCAAGTTGCCAAAAAAATGTGATACAGAAAGGAGCAACTAGCGGTGAAATAAATATTGGAAAGTTTAAGATCCCAAATCAGTGACTTTCAATTTTTAGAAACTTTCATTGAGAAAATCACAATTGATGAATCAAGAATCGGTGGAGGTTATATGGTTAGGACTAGTAAAAAAACATAATGAAGCATCAGATGTCAAATAAATAAGAAAAATAACTTTTCGGCTATTTTACCAGTAACATCAAGAAAAGAAAATATCACACAGAAGAAAATACATACTAGTTTCATTTCTCGTAGCATCTTTAGCCACTTCAATCATTTTTTTTTGCCTTTCTAGACATTAATAGAGCTGCAAATCATAATATTAAAACAAAATAAAACTTCAAGCCAACTAACAAGAACAAAGAATTACACAAAAGAAAGTAATATATACTAGTATCATTTCTCTAAACATCTCCATACACTTCAGTCATTTTTTCTACCTTATCATATCCAATTGGACCTACAAAGTTTAAAGTAAGTCAACTATGCTCTTTGACACAAATTGATCATTAGCACTAAATAATCAAAAGAATCTGGGGTATGATCTTAAGTTTTATGTCTCAAGTTTTGAAATTATTAATGTATCAAATGGTCTTGTCTCTATAAGATTGTAAAATAGAATATCCAAAATACCTTGCTATCAGGTCACTAGATTTCCTTTGCCTTCGAGAGGTACCAATCCACAGTTCCAAACCAAGGGACAACGAGACAAAGCAGGAGAACAAATGTGAGAATCCCCACCACTATAATTCGTTTATCCATGTGATCCCACAACACAGTTCCAAACCAAGTGACAACTAGACAAAGCAGGCAGAACATTGCCCATTGCAAGAGATAAGGCCTCAAGTTGCCAAAAACTGTGATATAGAAAGGGGCAACTAGCAGTGGAATAAATATTGGAAAGCTTAAGATCCCAAATCAGCGACTTTGAATTTTTAGAAACTTTCATTCAGAAAATCACAATTGATGAATCAATAATCGTTGGAGGTTAATATGGTTAGGACTAGTAAAAAAAACATAATGAAGCATCAGGTGTCAAATACATAGGAAAAATAACTTTTCGGCTATTTTACCACTATCATCAAGAAAATAAAGTATCACATGGAAGAAAATACACACTAGTTTCATTTCTCGTAGCATCTTCTGCCACTTCAATCATTTATTTTTTTTGCCTTTTTATACTTTAATAGACCTGCAGATTATAATATCAAAACAAAATAAAACTTCAAGACAATCAACAACAACAAAGTATTATACAAAAGAAAGTAATATACGAGTATCACTTTTTTAACATCTCGATACACTTCAGTCATTTTTTCTACCTTATCATATCCAGCTGGACCTGCAAAGTTTAAAGTAAGTCAACTATGCTCTTTGATATAATTGATCATTAGTGTAAATAATCAAAAAGTATCTGGAGAATGATCTAGTAGTTATGTTTTAGGTGTCAAGTTCTGAAATTGTTAATGTATACAATGGTCTGGTCTCTATAAGATTGTTAGACAGAATATCCAAAATACCATGCTATTGGGTTACTAAATTTCCTTAGTCTTTGAGAGGTACCAATCCACAATTCCAAACCAAGGGAAAACTAGACTAAGCAGGCACAACAAATGTGAGAATCCCCACAACTATATTTCTTTTATCCATGTGATTCCACAACACAACTGCATCCACTCCACGAGAGAGAATGAGTATATGAGGACTATAATTTGAATGAACTCTCATGTGTAAACATTTTAATTTGTACTTGAGGAATATAAATCAGGCTCCCCAAATAATATTTATTTATTTTCAAGGACGTAAAAGTTACTTCTTCTTTCAGCATGAGAGATAACAACATTATCGTTTAATATAATATTGACAGATAACATTCCACTCACATCACTTTGTTTGACTAAAATAAAATTAAATCTTCACTAAAATAGTGATATCAAAGCTTAATGTTAATGCCTATTGTAAGAGATCAGGCCTTAAGTTGCCAAAAAATAAAATGTGATACAGAAAGGGGAATGGACAACATCTAAGAAAGATGTTGCTAAATTAGGATAGCAATTCTTCTGAAATGGAGGGTTACTGAGACAAATAACTACTAATAATGCTCTTATCTCAAAAGTCCTTGTTACTGAAAATCCTAGCATATGCTAACATACCTATTTCCTAGGGAAGCGAGTCATAGATAATTTTTTTGCTGCTTTACATGTAACAACAACAAAATACTTACTAGTTTGAGTTCCCTAAGAACCTTGAGTCAGTCCAACCACTTTTTTTTACGTTTCTAGATTCAAACAGGCCTGCAAATTTAAATGCGAATAAAAAAAAGACTTCAATTCATCTAACAAAAAGAAGTTGCACAAAAAAAAATAGTAGTATCACTTATTTGGGCAACTCCAGGCACTTCAATCACTTTTTTGGACTTATCAAATTCAAATGGACCTGCATATTTTGATGGAAGTCAACAAAAATAAGAAGTTTATTCCTATTAGTAATAAAAAGAATACAAAGGAGATTAAGTAGAGAAAGCTAAGCAGAATTTCTTGATCAAACAGATTAACTAGACTAACTCTTTTGCAAATTATCACTTCTTTGAGTATCTCGAGTCACTTCCGTTTCTAGAAATTGGGTGTCATTGTCTTCCATTGGATTAAAATCAGGAGGCACATGGATACTTTTATTTGCTGGCTTATTTCGACTAGAAGTTGTTGTAGTATTTATATTTTTGCCAATAATAGTACTTTTTTCAGCATTAATCCTTAAGCTTTGTCCCTGACCCCTTTCATTACTGGTCAAAAGTGTATTGATTCATTTCAGCTTCTTGATGGAGGGTAGCATTGTCTTCCATTTCCTCAAAATAAGGATGCACATGGAAACTATTATCTCCTAGCTTATTCAACTTAGAAGTTGTTGTATAGTAACTTCTATTTTTGGGAACCGGAGTCCTTTATTCATCATTAACTCTGATAGTTCTTGTAGCTTTCAAACTTTGACCTAGTCCCTTTGCAAAGGCACCTAGCTGAATGAATTCATACTTGGGAATTTTTTAAGCTTGTCACATTTCAAAGTTCAGAGTTTTTGAGGGATGCACGTCAACCTAAATAATACAAAAAAATAAGAGCAAAGTCTTCCAAACAAAAGTTCAAATAGGTTAGGAAGTTTTTCATAAGAAGAAATGTTAATTGAAAACGCATTGAGAAAGAGACACATGTACATGTAACATATTTTCCTTGCATGAACCATTACTACTATAGTAAGATCAAGGTAACATTAAAGACCAAGTGCATCAAACAAATTTTCATAGAAATACTATAAAGAATCATTACCATAAAAAATTAATAAAGTAAAAGAAAGCATGACAAAGCTCCAAACCTTAATGAGTTGGTTTTCTTTTCACTTGTGTTGAGTTATCTAACTCTTCTAAGTCATCATCCTCTTTTTTTCCAAATTATCAAAAGAATCACGAGGTTGAACCTTTTGCATTATGTGCCAACCTTTATTGGAATGATCGATAGCATAAAATACTTGTGATGCTTGGCTAGCTAATGCAAATGGCTCATTTATTTTCAAATATCGCCAACGGTTAACACTTACAAAGCCATATTCATCCATTTTAACTCCCCTCTTTTGATCATACATATCAAACCACATACATCAGAATAAAATCACTCTTCTTCCCCCAACAAATTGTAATTCAAGAACCTCGGTTAACTCGTCATAGTAATCCATATGGTTTTGCTCTTCACCGGTCTCACCTACTACAACCACTCCACAATTTTGAGTTTTCAAATATTGATCATACACTTCCACATGAAACCTATATCCATAAACAATGTGACCTTTGAATCTTGTGACATATGGCATAGGGCCACGTGATAAAGATAGCAAATCTTCCATTCTCTTACTATCATCATGTTTGTGTAATCCTGCAACCTAACAATATCAAATAGCTTTTTAGAAAACAATATTACCATACTTGATTTAAGAAAACTGATTAATTTCTACTCACCTTTTTTTGTAACCAACTAATGAATTTTCTATTCCACTCCACATCTGAACATTGTTAAGAGGTATCACTATAAATTTGTGAAAACTCTCTAACAAAGAATTGAAGTTTTACATGTTATTTTAAATTAAACATATACACACAACATAAATAATTTATTAGATTAAATCAATACTTACTTGAGAGATGGTTGAATTTCATCACAGTTCTTCAAACTATAAAAATGTGCGGCCTCCATATCGTTTGAATCAAGTTTGTCTGGTGTGCTACCCTTTAAACTTTTTCCAGGTTCACAAAATATTGTCAAACCACCCTCAAATTCAATTACACCATCATAATAATTTCTCTCTGGACAATTAAACTTTGTCTTTATTGTATTCAAATACCTTGAATATAAAGTCATACATTCAACTGCTAAATATCCCTCTACAATCGAACCTTCAGGGTGAGCCATATTACCAATAGAACACTACAAAAAGTGTATGTATCTCTCTATTGGATACATCCATCGATATTGAATTTGTTCGGCAATCTTAGCTTCATCAGGTAGATGAATAGACAAGTGCACCATGACATCAAAAAATGCAAGAGGAAACACCTTTTCTAACTTGCACAATATTTTTGGTATTTGTGGTTCTATTTGTTCCAACTCCTCTATGCTCAAACATTTTGCTCCAAGCACTTTGAAAAAAATAGAAAACTCAATAAGTGGTTTAGACACGCATTTGCAAAGCATACCACACATGGCAAGAGGGAGTAAATGTTGTAGAATTATATGACAATCATGACATTTTAATCTTGAAATTTTTTCTTCTTCAGGTTGACACATTGAGAAATATTTCAGGAAAAATCCATCTGGGACCTTTAAATTGTTCAAAATTTTGAAAAACTTCTGCTTATGTTCATCAGATAATGTGTAACATGCTGCTGGCAACTCATATTTATCTCCATCTTGTATTGAATGCAATTCTTTTCGTATTTTCATTTGTTGTAAATCCAACTGAGTACTCAAGGTTTCTTTTGTTTTACCTTTGACATCTATGATTGTCCCCAAAATATTGTCACATATATTCTTTTCAATGTGCATCACAACAAGATTATGTCGCAACAATAAGGTTTTTGAATATGGAAGATCAAACAATATACTCTTCTTATTGCAATTATCATCCCTTTTCTTGTGTGATATTTTAATCTTCTTCTGTGGATCCTTTGTTAATGGCAACCCATCTAAATCAGCAACCTAATCAAGTATATCATCACCGGACAACATATTGGGCGGTTGCCTGTTCTCAATAGTGTTATCAAATGGCGCTTTATCATTTCTCCATTTGTGATTAAGAGGAAGATAGCGTCTATGGCCCATAGAACACTGTTTTTGGCTTTTTTTTAGCCTTGTATAGTGTTTCTTTTTATTGCAACATATGCAAGCCAATTTTCCTTTCGTACTCCATCCAAATAAATTTGCATATTCTGGAAAGTCATTAATGGTCCACAACAAAGATGCATGTAACGTAAAATTCTTTCTAGTGGATGCATCGAATGTCTCGACTCCACTTTCACATAATTCATTCAACTCCTCTATCAAAGGTTGCAGATAGACATCAATTGCATCACCAGGACTCTCAGGGCCAGGTATTACCATTGACAAAATAAAGTTCTCTTACTTCATGCAAAGTCAAGGTGGCAAATTATACGGAATAAGTACCACGGGTCAATGTTGTACGGAGTTTTCGACATTCTAAAGTGTTGGAAACCATCACTAGCAAGTCCAAGTCGTACATTACGAGGCGATGGGTGAAGCTCCTCAAATTTTTTCCATGCCATTGAATCAGCTGGATTCCTCATTATTTCATCATCAACTCTTTTGTCATGATGCCATGACATCAAAGGAGATTTCTTTGAGCACATAAATAATCTTTGAAGCCTCGGCTTTAGAGGAAAATAACGTAAAATCTTGTATGGTATCTTTTTTTCCATTTTTCTATTTTGTTTCACCACTATGTTTACCATCCTTCCATCTAGATGCACCACAAACTTTGAAAGATTAAAGACAATTATCATCTTTCTAGTAAAACATTCAATCATTCTTACATGCATCAATCTTCTTTTAAGAAAGCCCAAGATCTCGAATTACCTTCTTTGCTTCATAATATGAATCCGGCAAGTTTGTTCCATCTAACAATAAATCATCTTTCAAAAACTTCAACAACATCGTAAATGACTCATTACACAAATGACCAATACTTTTAAGGTCAAGCAATTTAACCAATGTACACATCTTAGAAACTTTTGCAGTTTCATATAATGGTAGATCAAGATATTTCAATAGCATATAAAATCTTTTTGCTTCATCATTTGGTTCCTTCTCCAGCAAATCATTAGCACTATTATTCATATTTTATCCATTAAAATCGGGGTACAAATCTCTCAGCAAACCATCTATTTCATCTTCACCATCATTATCATCTATTTATTCAAAATATTATTGTTCTTCATCTCACATCTCCCCATGATAATACCAAAGAGTATAACTTTGTATTATCCCATGTACTATTACATGTGACCTAACTACAACACGTGTTCTAGAAGTTGCATTACTACATTTATTACATGCACAATGCATCAACTGCGGTTCTCCTAATTTTGTAAAAGCATAATCCAAGAAACTCTCCACCCATCTATATAAACAATAGAAAGTCTATCTTTAATGAGTTACATCCATTGTTTATTAGGCGTCATTATCTCCATGCATATAAAATGGATATAATAATACATTAGTATAACAACAAAGTAGTACTAATGAGATATTGACTTTTAGAGTTATAGTTTCATACACACTAGATGCATATAGTTATATACGTATTATATTTAAAAATTATAATTTTTGCATGTATATTCTAAACATCAATTGTAAAAGACCAAATAGTTTCTACATTTGTGGTTATGAACTAGATATACAAAGAAGGTTCATAACAAATTTATAAAATTATAAACAAAGGTTAGAGAAGTTCTACCATCAAATCTAACTATAGTAATAGAAGAGTATGTAAAGACTAAAGAAAAAAAAGTGAAATATTTTATATTATATTTGTAGCATTTAAATTTTGTGATAGTTGTGCATTTTGCTATTACCTATATTGAACACATCAAAGTTTTGATAGTGAGTAATAGTTCAACATTTTACAATGCTCATACCATTGTCAAAAACCGATGAAACACAATAAAAGATCGCAACCAACAGTTACCTCTTTAAAATGGCCAGTAAGAGTAGATTAAATAAATACCCAAACAAATGACCACAAAATTTAGACAAATACTTGGAATATTTTCAAAAACACATCAGTAAAGAAGAAAGGTTTAGAAAAAGAGAAAAACGTACCTTACAAAAGAAATCAACAATGAGCCTTCAAAAGAATAGTTTTGGAAAAACTTTCAACAACAATAACAAGCACCACCACCAACAGATTTGAAATCAAAGCCTACAACAACCAAGAAAGAAGTATATGAACATGAGATACACTTCACATAAAAGAAAATATGAAATGCAACTAAGTGCCTACAAAAAATTCAACAAGCCACATGAAACCACATAGACATAATTTCAGTATAGTCTTTACAATAATGTATATTTCCTATTTCAAAGAGTTCATCCAATTTCAGTGAAAGAAAAAATACATGGAGAAAAGAAAGGATGTGTTAACCTTAAGTGTAGCATACAAGAAATATGGTCATCACAAGGGTGGAATTTGACTTTCTGGAGGCTACTTAATGATTGGGAAATAACATGGGTAACAGAGCTGCAGAATCTGTTAGGTGAATTCCTTGATACTAACATGGAAGAAGATAAAATTGACATGGGGTATAACGTGTTGTGAATGGAATCATGGAGATGTGAAAACTTCAATGTTCATTTGTTACCAATAAGAGAACATGTATTCACGGTAAGAACTCCATATGAAAAACTTCTTTAAACTTAGGTATTGATTTAGTGCTATTTGATATATTAATATACAACACTTTTCCCACATCTGAAATTATATTTAACAAAGATAAGAATTTTTTATCGTTAGTAGGATATGCATTTTGAACAGTAAATAGAAGAGTTTAATCATGGTAATAGTACATCATACTATTAAATTTTTAAAGTTGACGCAACCCAACTGATCTTTGTGTAATCAAGACACAACTTTCAATGCAAGTGACTACGATCATACAATAGTAATGTAACCGAACCAAGGGTTGGGGTCGAGTCCCACGGAAGTGGTTCTGAGAATTAATAGAAAAATAAAATTTAGTCGTAACTAGTTATAGCTAAAAACATTATCGAATAAGAACATGTTAAATCTAAGGGATAACACCAGAGTGAAAATTAAGAATGGGGGTTTGTCACAAGTAAACAAAAATCAGCGAAAATATAAGGAGTACTAATCAAGGAGAGAGGAATCCTGGGATGTGATCGGAATACGGGATAAATTAAACTATTGGTTACATGCTTTTAATAATAAATTTGTTGAATATTTGTGACTAGGCTAGACTATAGTGCGGTAAATTCTCTCTCCAACAACTTACCCCGAATCAACTCAGTTTCTCTCGAACACCAAGTTTCAGCATGAAGAACAACCTCCGCCTTAGCCCACTCACTCTTTCGAGCAGAGTGTGTGGGAAGACTAGGGTTCACTCTCTCGAGTTGAACCTCATGTCGACCCAATCCCACCGGCCATCAATTTAGTAGTCTTAGTTTTACGACCTCTCTCTCTCGCAAGCCGAAATCACAAAGGTGAAATCATATTTGCAACTACAATTTCATTAAGTTCCACCACAATCACTAAACGAAATCACATCTAAACAACAAATAAATCATCAACTAAAACATATTCCCAAAATTACACCCCAAGAATTGGGGGTTTTATCTAGACATGTAAAAGAGATATAAATTTATACCAATATGAGTTTGCATTCAAATGGGTATGAAGATTTAAGTCTCGAAACAAGCAAAGAGTGAAGAATCCACAAGACCCAAGTCCAAATTCTTGGAGTTGAAACCCTTTGAATCTTCAAGTTCTTCAAAACCCTCTCCAAAATTAGAACTCAAAATTCTATACTAAAAATCTCATAATAAGTTACAACTCTCAACGAGTATTTATAGTTTTTTAAAAATCTATGTTGTAGCAGATCATTCGACGTCGTTAGTCGAGATCGCCAATCAACTCGACGATCCACCCTTTGGTAGGTTTCATCATCGTCTTGCTTTATCTTTTAGCATCATCGTGTTTTGTATCATTGGGCGACATAGTATTGCTTCATGGAACAGCTCGGCGACATGCCGACTCCTCCTTTTCACCGCCGATTTAATCTTTTCTTTCATGGCTCAGTACACTGGAACAAAAGGCGAGGATAAGACCATTTGGCGACTCGCCGAACAAGTTTGGTGATTCTCAGATCTTCATTTCTTCGTTCTTTCAGCTGCCTTCATTCGTTTTTGCTAAGTAGAGTCCATGCTTTCCCTCCAACTCCAAATACCTAAAACTTAAGGGTTTTCATCAGATATTGAGATAAAATATGCATTTGAGGACATTAATTTTATCAAAATACAACCCTAAATGAGTCTAATTTGTGGACTGATCAACACCCCCAACTTAAACTTTTGCTTTTCCTCAAGCAAACTCATGTTCGGGTGTTCAAAAAAGGTGTCTCAAACAGTGCTATACCAGAATCAATCATAAATGTACAGAAAAATACTTAACTTACTCATGCAAGGATCAAATGTGCACTCAAAGTTTCAAGTTGTTACATACCATTATCAAAGAATCTCGAGCTCACAGTACTTGCTTCAAATGCAAGTTCAAGCTCAACTATAGTGTTCAAATGCCCTCACGCTAAGAATGATTCCATGATCACACAATGGTTCACAGTTTAAAGCTTCGGAATCAGATGCAACGATCACACTCACAAAGAAGAACATAGTGCATAATTTCACCCATAGGTTTACCCGTATTTTCCAATCAACACTTGCTTTAGCTCACTCAAGATCACAAAGGTCTTTCAAGGCTTGTAATAGGGCTGAGTGCAAAGGTATGGTCGTTTTAGGCTCACTGACTTTCATCTTCATGAAATGTGGTGTTAACAACACTTCCTTTCGTTTTCCTTCATCATTCTCTTTAGTTCTCATAAGTCATCCTATTATTCACTCTCCATGGATTCTTTGGAAAACCCATTTCTTTTGTACTTTATTACACAACTTTCTTTTTCATTCTTTTCTTCTTTTTTTCTCTGTTTCTTATATGGAGGGGTTCTATTTTTCTCAACACCATGGGTTAAAGGAGAGTTTCCTTGCACTTCTTGACTTTCCCTTTTCTTTTCACCACACCCCCAACTTAGGCTTTTGGCCTAGTTGGCTATTCAATCAACCACAAATCAAGATGATTATAGGTAGTGGATTAAGAGAAGTCTAGTTTTCATCAAGTTTCTTCCAAAGAAAGAGGGTCAAGGGGTGTTCAAAAGCGGTTCACACACTCACAAGGTAGGCCACAAAAAAGGTATATATCATATTGTCTCACACTCTTAGAAGTTGCTTAATATCATATCAATAGATAGCATGACTTAGTTGACCGAACCAACGAGGCAAATTCTAGGATCCATCATGCATAGTTCATAGATAAACTCATCACACTAGGCATTGATATCATAAGTCAAACATGACTCCACACTTTCGCTAGTGTGCAACAATCATCACAAGAGACTCAATTTGATCATTGACTAGTCACAACGAGATGCAAATAGTTGACATATTGTCTATGCAACTTCATTTGGCCTCATTGTAGCTAGACATTCATGTTTGTTCTATTATAAGCACTATCTAAGTCATCGGTATTGATTGGAACCGATACTAAAATTTGCAAAGGAATAGCCATATTCAACACAGAAGGGGTGGCAGAAATTTTTCAGAAGGGTTGCAATTTAACGGTCAAAATCATTTTGCAATTTAAAACACAGAGCCACAAGCTCAAACCTTCCATGAAAGCAGTATTTAACACAATTATAGCTCACAACCCAAATACATAAACGAAACACAATTCACAAATAGCACACAAAGGTGGGCCTCACCCCAACATAAATAAAAGCAATTTGTCCTCAAATGCAATTAACATAATATCCAGAATTTAGAATAAAGAAAGACAGAGAGGGAGGTACAGAAAAATCATGTCTACACAGTCGCTCCATATTTTTGGGCACAAGTGCCCGATGTGTCAGCCTAGGCGTGAATAAGAGTCCCTGGAGAAACTTTAGAAGGTTCAGCAGCAACTAGTTTCCTGAAATTGTCCAAGTCATGAGCCACCAACAAGGAATGTATAGCTGTGCAGAATCCACGAGTCCAGAAAGGGACAGTGGGATCTCTGGGGATAGATCTCTTGCTGGAACTAGGTTTTTTGTCCTCACTTCCCGTCTTGGGAGGATTCTTTTCACTTTTACCTTTCCTGAAATTTTTCGCTCTTATCTGTTGGGGTGGCCTATTTGTTCAAGCTACGTTTTGTCTATCCATATCTTCAAAACTTCGGGAGAGAGTTAGAAAATATCTCAAAAAAAACATCAAAGTTCAGTTGCAAAAAACTCCACCGAACCAGTTGGTGAAATGCGCAACCGCTTAGGCGATTCACCGAGTGAAGTGCACAGAGGATACAAGGGTGCAGACAAAGGATAAACAAGAGGTCTTTCGGTGAGACGCTGAGTGTGTTCTGTGACATCAGTTTTCTCGCCGAAAGTTATAGAATCAATATCATATATATCTTTAAATTAAAGGCGAGATAGGGACGTTAGGCGAACCACCGAGTGATTCGGCGAGTTCAACCCAGCTCGCCAAATAGCTCAACATACCTATTTTCAACCCATCTTCTCGAATTCAACCCTACAACCCTCGAAAGCAAAATCAAAATATGGAATAGCCAAATTAGGCTCAGACCCAATGACACTTATGCATAACCTACGATTTTTCATCCACTATAGGGTAAAATTTTTAGGAATCAACTATTTAACTCAGTACGGCCAATATTATCAAATCAAAGCAAGCAAAGAAAAATTCTAATCCTACCAGAGAGGACCAGCACACATTATCGAAGTAATGTCATTGCATTTGAGCACAATTGTTTTATAAAAGGAACTTAGGTCTTGGAAACCAACCTTAGATGCCGATTAAGATGCCACTAAGATACTAGGAGGCAATGCATTCTAGATTCGAGCACAATTCAACAACCAAAATACAATAGAGATGCAATGATATTTAAAGTAAAACTAGGTGTGAGTTTGTAATGTTTGAAAATGAGGGAGAGCATAGGAAATTGAAACTTTTAAACCTTTGGCTTGAAAACAATCTAGATCTTGACCACTCGGTGACATTAGTCGTGAGCGCCGAGCCATTCGGCATCATTTCGAGCAATCACATTCTTTGCCAATTTTCACAGAATATCCCAGTTACTTTGGGAATCCAAACGGCGATATTAATTAGGTTCGCAGAGCTGATTGGTGTCTCACCAATCATTTCTTCAGGCCCACCGAGTTTTACAGGCCCCAAACCCAAACTGGTTGGATCAAACAGTGGTGTGAGTCGGGTCGTCTAATACTTTGGCGACTCACCAACCAAATATTTCTCTTGCCAATCTATTTCTTTCCAAATGCTTCCCACTCTTAATCCTCCACAATTAACACACTATTATTTATAAAACCAACATAAATCAATAAAAGGGTTTTGGGTTGCCTCCCAAATAATGTCTTTGTTAACGTCGTGGCGCGACGCAAGTCCACCTTCAAATCTCATTCTTGGGGTTAGCCATAGTATCACTAGGCAAAGCCCATTGCTGTCTCGGATTGAGGTGAGATGAGATATGACCCATTAGGGTCTCGAAAAGGTAGATTAAAACTGAATATGAGGTGACGGTCTGACTAACGGTAGACACATCTTCTTTCATGCCTTTTAACATTTTGTCTTATTCTTCCACTTTGTTGAAAATACGTAAGAGCATATCCTTAGACCTACCACTTTTTGAGTCCTTGGGCTTTTGGCGCTCATGGGGAGGCACATATCTATCCTTCTCTCCATCCTTCCAATTAAGATTACGGTCCCTCCATTCATGATCTCAATCCTTCCAGCCTTCGTCTCTAGCCCAACCTTGGTTACCACCCTGCCTTCGGTAGTTCGAACGATATCCACCGCCTTGGTTGGCTAGAAAATTTACCTCCTCATTATACAAGGCTACAAACTTCATCTCCTCAGGATTTGCACATCTAACCCCCACAACATTGACACCACGGGCACCGGCGCCCATGATATTTTTCGATAAACTGTCAAGATGTGTCATGATCTTGGCCATGTTTTGGTCTCTCTCATGATCTTTTTCAATCTGCTCCTTAGATAGATTGAAGGTGAGAGGAGAGACTTGGGCCTCGCAAGTGTACCATGCTCTGTTGATAGTTGTCATGCAATCTAAAAGTTGGGCTGCTACTACATATGGCTATTGCATTAAGCCTCTAGGCGAAAGTTGGCCAGCGACCCCTTTGCTTACCGAGTCCAAACTCCGATTAAAGTACTGAAGAAGCACATTATCAGGGAAACTATGGGTTGGGCATTGAAGCACCAACTTTTTGAACCATAACCAATTTTCGTGTAGAGTCTCTCCTTCCAAATACTTAAATCTCTAAATGCTATCCAGAAGGGTCATCATCTTCAAGGTAGGGAAAAATCGCACTTGAAATACGGTTACCAATTCCTCCCAGGAACTCATGGATTCACGCGGCAACTCGGCCTGCCATTTGCATGACTCTCCCATCAACGAGAAAGGGAATAATCTTAGTCGGACTGACTCTTGAGAGATGTTTTGAATGAGAACGGTCCTCACACATCCAAGAAGTTCCGAATATGCTCGTGAGGATCCTCATGAGCAAACCCATTGAAAAGTCCCTTTGGTTGCAAGGGTTGCAACATAGTACTCATTATGTGGAATACTGCATTTCCCTCGGCTGAAGGTAACTGGATAGCTCCAATACCTCCTATGAGATGGGGGCCATTGATGTTGGGTTCTTGGATATCGTTGAGATTTCTGATGTCTTCTCGGTGGCCCACCTAGCTACCGTTAACACTTATGCTTTCTGAAATATTCACACAAGGAAACAAAACCAAACTAAAGATTAAGTGAGTAAACTATAACTAAGAAGAACAAAAATTCTACTAATATAAGAATTCTCAAATAACACCACTCCCCGGCAACGACACCATTTTGATGTTTAAGTAATCAACACACAACTTCCGATGCAAGTGTCTAAGATCATACAATAGTAAAGTAACCCATGGGAGTGGTTTTGAGAGTTAATAGAAAAATAAAATTTTGTCCTAACTAGTCATAGCTAAAAACATTATCGTAAGAACATGTGAATCTAAGGTGTGTCACAAGAGTGTCAATTAACAATTGGGTTTGTCATAAGTAAACAAAAATCAGAGAAAATATAGGGAGTACTAATCAAGGATAGGGGATTCTTAGGATGTGATAAGAATACGGGATAAAGTAAACTATTAGGTAGATGCTTTTGATAATAAATTTGTTAAATATTTATTACTAGGCCAGATTGTAGTGGGGCTAAATTCTGTCTCGAGCCACTTACCCCGAATCAACTCAGTTTCTATCGAACATCGAGTTGCCGCATGAAGAACCCTTAGCCCACTCACTCTCTCAAGATGAGTGTGTTGGAGAAGAACTAGGGTTCACTCTCTCGAGTTGAACCTCATGTCAACCCAATCCCACTGGCAATCAATTTAGTAGTTTTTGTTTAACAACCTCTCTCCCGAGCAAGCCGAAAACACAAAGGTGAAATTGTATTTGCAACTACAATTTCATTAAGTTCCACCACAACTACTAAATGAAATCACATCTAAACAACACATATCAATGTTTATGCATTATGACTTTCTGAGTCATCGATGATCATATCGGAATATGATTATGATATATTTTTGAGAAAGAGTTTTCAAGTATGAATTGAGTAAGAGTATAAGGGAACTAATTATTCCAAAAGATATCAGTTTTTTCATTGATAAAAGAGAGATTGATTTCTAAATGAGTTATGAGTTTAAAGATATTTCATGAGCAGTTACCTCTTTTAAGAGGATAGTTTGAGCAATTATCTTAACCTAGAGGAAGTCTATGTTTTTAAACATTGAGCATAATGTTATATCACTTATTTTGGGAGTAGTATCAAGCACCGAATTGGGTTAAACTCTTTTATGATTTGAAAGTCCCATAGAACTTCGTAGCCAACGTAGGATACGATAGAATTGACTCTTCATGCAGTTCTTCACTGCCACTGAGAAGGCCAATTAGATGGATCCATAGTCACGATATCATCCTATACACCGGTAAAGTATAGGATGGCCCTGACAAAGTGAGGCAAAACATTTTATCATTGTCAAGCTCATAGTAATAGTTGTCAGTAAAAGAAACTCCCACAAGTAAAGTATATTATTTTCATGTTGCTTTCATTGTACATTTTATTGTGAAGATTAAATGACTTTCACTTCATGTTCATGTATTGATTCAGTTAAGTATATATCTATATCTATTCTGGTCCTTTCATTCACTTATTTGTTATTCAACTATATTACATACTGGTACATTCAATGTACTGATGACATTCAACCTGTATCTTTTAATGATGCAGATACGTGTTTTTATGATCCTTAAAAAGAGCCTTTTGAGATAACTTCATCCACATTTGAGTAAGACCTCCTTGCTTCCGAAGGACTCCAATTTTATGATTTGTTAATAGTAGTTCTCTTGAAGAGTCGTGGGTCTTGTCTCATCTTTCATCATTGTATAGTAGATGCTTCATAGATTGACATTTTAAAAGAGACTTTCAGTTTCATAGATTTTATTTTAAACTTATGTTTCATACTCAGTATATTCAGTGAAGTTTTGAGATTCAGTAAACTACTTTTAAATGTTTCTTTCAATTTGATGCTAATGTATGCTAGAGTAAGTCTTCCGCTTGTAGTCAACTAGGATGAGGCTTTCCTTGAGGGCCAACAATGGTTCTGGAATGCCGGTCACGTCCAAGGTGTAGGCTCGGGTCATGACATGATAGGACTTTAGTTAAGATTAGGTGTGTCTCTAGAATTTTGGTCATATTCTAGAGGGTACATATGTCGTATCCCTAGGATAACTGTAAGTTATTTTTTATGGTTGATAATATGATTAAAATAGTAAATATTTAATAATGTTCAAGTTTATGTGTTCTCTATTAGAAATCACATTGTGTATCTCTTTATTGTGACTATGCCTTTGTACAAACCAGTTATTGTTTTAATGAAGAACACCAATCTTAATCAATAAGAGTTATTGTGAGATTGATAAGATCTATTCTCTTTTAATTAAACAAGGGTTTCAAAATCAGGCTTTAACTAACTCTTTAAGGAGCATTTTCTCCTTAAATGGTTCCTACATAGACTGAAATTAAATTAGTCTACCGCCCTCTAGGCCTTGATTAAGATATCGAACATAAAGTGAGATAAGAAAAACAACTCTCACAAGTTCCCCTTAATTAATGTAAATTAGAAGAGTCCTCATAGCTTAGGTTTATGGTTTACCGATTTTTCTTTGACAAGTGTAACCAACATTATGATTAATTGGAGGTTAGGTTTATGTTACCCTTCTTTATACTTTTTTTTTAATATAATTAATATATGAGTCTAGAAGGGGTGAATGTTTGATGTTTGATTTGGTATTTTCAAAATTTGTTTTTCATAATCGGTAATTAAGGGCAGATACATAATACATAACTCTCAAAGTTTGGTTCAATAAATCAAACTTTGGTACAATAAATAAAACTTTGATATAGTAATTCAGTAATTATGTATTGAAAAAAAGTTATTTTGGCAAGATATATAATTTTTCGAACATTTGAAACGTTAGATTTTAGAGAAATCACGTATAGATGATAGATCTTTACAATCGAGCCTAGTTTGATTCGTTAATAATGGAATAATTGTATTATATTTCTATGGGTACAATACGATAAAATAGTAACAACTAATGTTCAAGCTTATGTATTTTTTAGAGCTCACATTATGGATTTCTTTATTGTTATTATGCCATGGTATAAACAAGTTATAGTTTTAATGTAGAACATTCACTCTTAATCAGTATGAGTTTATTAATAAAGATTATAGTGATGAATATGATCTCTTCACCTCTAATTAGTCAAATTATTTTAACTTGAACCTTAAAATATCAAGTGATTGAGAAATTTCTAGTTAAATGGACCTTATATAACATGAATTTAAATTAATTGTCCCCTTTCTGATCCCAATTAGCATATGTTACATTGACTGAGAAAAAACTACATAACAATTTCACATCTCCTTTATTAATTTACATTAATATATTATTGTAGAAAATTTACTTCTGCTCATCCATAAGGGGTGTTTTAAGGTCCATTAAAGCAATATAACCTAATATTTCCTTCATAAAGTATCATATGGTGTATAATTTTTTTTAAAATGATAATTCTAATAGATAGAAAATGGCAATATTTTATGTGTCTTAATCTCTCTCCAAAATAGAATACATTTTATGCTATGAAATAGGAATTTCTTTCAAAAATTTTGACAATCATTGCCGACCAATAATTCCTACCACGGTTCAATTAAGTCTTTTGTATCTCTATGAGAAGTACAAATAAGTTTTTGTATATTTGATTTACATATATCTAACATAGATTAGATTCATGTGATATATGTAATCCTCACTCGTATCAGAGATATAGGTTGGTTTTCTAGTTGATAAATATAGAACTTTATTTCTAATTTTAAAGCTTTGTCATTGGGTATAATAAATTAATTTTTGACATGAATTTAGAAAAAGTTTTGAATCAATATTTTTTCTTAAAAAGAAAATCTGAAATTAGATTTTTAGAAATGAAAAATTATGTTTTTGACAAGAAGATCTGAAAAAAAATTCAAACAGATATGATTTAGTTTATTGCAACAGATCTAGAAATTAAAAAAAAATAAGTCTTTTTCTGCTAAACATATCTGAATACAAACATTCATGTTTTTTAACAGATCTGAAAACAAAAAAAATATTCTCTACACAGATCTAATTTTTTTTTTTGCAAGAGATCTAAAAACGAAAAAAATAGTAACAACTAATGTTCAAGCTTATGTTTTTTTGAGAGCTCACATTATGGATTTCTTTATTGTTGTTATGCCATTGTATAAACAAGTCATAGTAGAACATTTACTCTTAATTAGTATGAATTTATCAATAAGGGTTATAGTGATTAATATGATCTCTACACCTCTAATTACTCAAATTATTTTAACTTGAACCTTAAAATATCAAGTGATTGAGAAATTTCTAGTTAAATGGACCTTATATAACATGAATTTAAATTAATTGTCCCCTCTTTGGTCCTAATTAGCGTATGGAACATTAAGTAAGAAAAAACTACATAACAATTTCACATCTCCTTTATTAATTTACATTAATATATTATTGTAGAAAATTTATTTGTGCTCATCCATAAGGGGTGTTTTAAGGTCCATTAAAGTGAGTAATATAACCTAATATTTCCTTCATAAAGTATCATATGGTGTATAATTTTAAAAAAATGATAATTCTAATAGATAGAAAATGGTAATATTTTATGTGGCTTAATCTCTCTCCAAAATAGAATACATTTTATGCTACGAAATAGGAATTTCTTTGAAACATTGTGATAATCACTGCCGACCAGTAATTCCTACCACGGTTCAATTAAGTCTTTTGTATCTCTATGAGAAGTACAAATAATTTTTTGTATATTTGATTTACATATATTTAACATAGATTAGATTCATGTGATAAACGTAATCCTCACTCGTATCAGAGATATAGGTTGGTTTTCTTGTTGGTAAATATAGAACTTTATTTCTGATTTTAAAGCTTTGTCATTGGGTATAATAAATTAATTTTTGACATGAATTTAGAAAAAGTTTTGAATCAATATTTTTTCTTAAAAAGAAAATCTGAAATTAGTTTTTTAGAAATGAAAAAATATGTTTTTGACAAGAGGATCTGAAAAAAAATTCAAACAAATATGATTTACTATATTGCAACAGATCTAAAAATTAAAAAAAAAGTCTTTTTTTTCCTAAACAGATCTGAATACAAACATTAATGTTTTTTAACAGATCTGAAAACAAAAAAAAAAATTCTACACAGATCTAATTTTTTTATTTGCAAGAGATCTAAAAACGAAAAAAAAAGTGTTTTTTAACTAAAAATATATTAATACAAAAATCTTGTTTTTTTATAATAGATTTGAAAATGAAAAATGGAAAAAAAAATATTTTTTTACAAAGATCTAAATATCTGAAAAAGTGTTCTCTTTTAGACTAAAAGATATAAAAGTTTTTCCACAAATCTAAAACAAGTTCTGATTTTTTTTGCAACAGATCTAAGAATGAAAAAAAATGTTTTGTTGTCACTAAACAGATCTGAATACAAAAGTACATGTTCTTTTTTGGGATAAGGGTCTAAAAAATACCTCAACTTTGGTTGGATTTGTTGTTGCGATACTAAACTTTCATGAGGACCTATTACCTCCTTAGACTATTTGATACCGTATTTTTTACCCCCTGAACTATTTAATAGTGTATTTTAAAGGTATATATGTGCCCACGTGGACACATTACTATTTATAATTTTGCATTATTTTTTATGTCCACGTGGGAAAATATATATGTTTAAAATACGGTATTAAATAGTCTAGGGAGGTAGTAGGTCCTCATGAAAGTTTAGTATCGCAATAGCAAATCCGACCAAAGTTGGGGTATTTTTCGGACCCTTATCCCTTCTTTTTTTAACAAAAAATGAAAAAATAATAATTTTCTGCACAGATCTGAATATCCGAAAAAGATTTTTCTTTTTGACAAAATGATAAAGTTGTTCCACGGATCAAGACCAAGAATAAAATTAAGAATTTTTTTAATTTATCCATTAATGGTGTGGCAGTGAAGAAAGAGAAAGAAGAAAAGAGAAAATATGTTTTCTCATTTTTTTTATCAGATCCTAAAACCAAAAAGTTTTTTATTTTTTTTATCTACTACAACAAATCTAATATTAAAAAATATGTTGAACCTTTCTTTTTGGATGCCATGGATAAAACAATAGCATTGAAGAGAAAGAATTTGTCTGATCCTAAAACTTAAACAAAAAGGGTTGCTAGAATTTTCTAGAGGAAACAACACCAAAACACACTATAATTGTTGCCTAATTATATGCAGAAATAATAGCTTCCCTAATTACAGTTTATTCAGAGGAACAAATACATACATATAACATGCATGCAAGTCAAATAGGGTGTAATTTATCCGGATACACTCTATACAAGTATGTTTGCATGTATCCGAGATACACTAACTCTCTCGCTCATCTCTCTCCCAATTTCGAGAAATTTGGTTGAGTATCGAGGATAACTTTTTTCTTAGAATTTCTTAAGTTAAAATAATGGAGAGGTTTGACCAAAGTTAACATCAAGAGTTAAGGAACTCATATTAAAGTTTTGACATTTTTGAGATATTTAGAATTGCTTTATTCGTTTGTCGAATGTTTTTCATAGACCTTGAAGCGGTCGAGAGTGCTTTGGATCATTGATTGACTTTCTAGTTAAGTTTACATAAAGAAAAATCCATAGTTGATCAAGATGACCTCATGTTGGTGATTCCATGGTTTCAATAGGTTCAAAATGTGTCTTCTTATTAATTTGTATATGGGATTTCAAATGAATTTTGAACAATTGATTTGCATTCAAATAGAATCTTAAATTAAGAATTGGCATCTATCAAAAATAGACTAAACAAACTTGAATTCAAGATTTTATTGGTCCGACAAGTTTGTATGATGATTTTGGACTTGTCCACAAATTTTGGTTTAATTTCGATGAGTTTCAAACCTATTTCAATAATGTTTTAGGCACAACATTATAATGACTCAAATGTCTATTTTTAGTTCTAGAGATACAAAATTTAACCAAAGACTTCCAAATAATTGAGGATGATTTGTAGGACCGATATGGAGTGTTTGTTGTTGTAACACCCAGAAATTTTTTAAACTAAGACCTGAACCATCCTTTCTTGTAAGTAGGATTTACAGAGGAATTTAGTTTTTTCTTCAGTGTTAAGGTCAATAGATATAGCATCTTGAGTTCCGAGAAGAACTAAAGAGAGTTCATTCAAGTCATTTCTAAATTCGTTTAAGTTTTGGCTCAACTTCAAACGACCATAACCTTCGGTACGAAATGAGTTAGGTGGCCCATAAAATATCAAATGAAAGGTCTTGGAATTATCTTTCCAACGTCACCGTGTTTGCTAAATTTTGAGCTCGTATGAGGGAGATATGCCCGTTTGGAGTTGGGCTGCCCAAATAAGAAAAGTTACCCGAAAATAGTAAGGGGTATTTTGGTCTTTTCCTTACCCAACCAGATTTAATTCGTTTTAGTAAACTTTTAGAGGTCTAATCTGATTAGGTTCAGTTTTATAATCCCAATATACGCTTAGGGTTTTAGTTGAGAGTTCAGAAAGAGAAAATAGGAAAGGATCAAGGCGTTCGTCGAGATTCTTGAGAGTTGCTGCAGATTTTCGCCATGGGTTTGATCCCTAAGAGGTATGTAAGTTTACATAGCGTTGAGTTCATTCACCCACACGCCAGTCATGTTTATTTTAGTGAAATTCGTTCTAGAAAGTTAAAAGTTTGATGATCTTAGATTGTGTTCTTGAAATTGGCTTCCGTTCTTCAGTTAGGATGGGATTGTAAAGTTCTTGAGGAAATCATGTCAATTTTTGAGTTTTTTATGATTAGATTCTTGTGTACATGTGTTGGGTATCGGAAACTATAGAGAAATTGAGAAAACTAATTGAATCTAGGCGAATTGGGGTTAGAAAATGAAGAAGAAAAAGTCATATAGAAAACAGGTACTAGGTCTGCGCGGACCTGGTTCTCAGAGGTGAAATTTTTCTCTTCGCATCGTGGAGATAATGCGGACACCACTGTTTCAAAAATTATTTCCACCAAACATTATAATTCATCTGTGCATCACGGATTTGCTCCCCAAGACCATTTCTCATGATTATCTATCTAAAACACTTTTAATCATCACGATATCTTTCCTATCACAAATCATAACCTTGAATTCATAATTCAAATTCAAGGTAGAGCTAAGAGTTAAGTCTTTAGAGTTCTTTTGAATATTTTGAGAATGTCCCTTTGAGTCTTTTTGAGGAGTCTTCTAAAACATCTAACAACTTCTTTCAAGACTCGAGCAAGTGAGTATGAGAATGAGGAGAGTGTATTCATGAGTCTAAATTATAATCACAAGATCCTTCATAACATGAATCATATCTCTTGAATTAATAATTCAAATTCAACAGATAGTTAAGAGTAGAGTTCAAGAAAGTCTTTGAGTCCAATGGTGAATCCTTTGAGATCAACTAACAATTTGAGCTATGTTTTGAGGAAGTAAGTATGAGAATGAGAAGATTTGTATATCTGAGTTCCATAGTGTTATTTAGACACTCGAGTCGAGTCGTTCATGCCCATAAATTCCGCATGAACTTCATAAATTGAGCATCTTTGAGAGTAGAGTTGAGTTCATTTTCATAAAATGATATATGGGAACTAAGTTTTCCATAGAGTAAATATTTTCACATTTAAAAGAGGAGGAGACTTAGATTTCCAAAAGAGTTTTGAGCAGTTTGAGTAATATCTCTTTTTAGAGAAAGATTTTGAGTAATAATCTCAAACCATAGAAAGTATTATGTTTTTAAACATATGAGCCGAGTGTATTTTGGGAGTAGTATTGAGCACTGATAAGTGGGAGAGTTCATACAACTCATAACCCCCATAAACCATGTAGCCAATATGGGTAGAAAGAGTCATACTTTTTAGATGATTCCTTAATGCGTTTTAGCATAAACTAGTGGATCCACTTAGTTGAGTGGCTCTATACCCCGGAAAAGTATAGGAAAGTTCAGCAGCGTGGGCGAGAAGTTGTATCATCACATAGCTCATAGTGATGGTTGTTAGTTAGATAATCTCCCACAAAGATATATTATATTTTACTATAAACAAATTGAGTTGTTATTGTATTCCTCAATACATTGAGTTGCTATCTACTGTTTTAAAAGCTTTCCATATATTGCATCTTTTATTGTTGCTTTATTCTTGAGTATCTTGAGTTGAATTGTGCTTCATTGAGTCGAGTACCTTATTGTTGAGTTGAGCCATATTTCCCTGAGTTGAGAAACTTATTACTAAGTTGAGTATCTTATCCTTTAGTACTTTTGAGTGGAGTAGTTTGAGTAGTTTTGAGTATCCTTGAGTATTCCTTGAGTTGAGTACGTTTGAAAATAGGTAAGTGTGTTTCTTTTGTACTAGTTCAAGCTTATGTTTATGCTTTAGATTTCCCCTTACATGTTTGTACATTCTATGTACTAACCCATTTGGCTAGCATCATTTCGTTATGCAGATACAGGTACTCAGGATCATCAATAGACACTTCGTTGATACCGCATGAGTTCGAGTTAGCTATGGTGAGCCTCCATATCAGTTGTTAGGATGTCGTGGGTCTTGTCCCAACTTCCATCTTTTTATGTTAGAGGCTTCATAGATGGACAATAGAGTTTCAGAAGTCTGTTCATTTATTTTGTTAAATGTTTTAAAGACTTAAGTTGCCTATTTTAAGGCGGGTTGAATGTATTATTTTTATTCAATTTTTAAACTTTGTATTTAGTCTTCCATTTGTATAAAGCAAGGATGAGGGTTTGCTCGGGGACCACCAATGGTTCTCGAGTGTTAGCCACGTTCAGGGTGTAGGCTCGGGTCATGACAGTTGTAATTCTAAAAGTTTGCGCTTAGTTTTTTCTCATAAAACATGAAATAAATATTTACTAAGAAAAAATGGTATTTGATTAGGAAGATGAGCTTGGAATTGAGTTTCAAGTAAATGACTCCGAACGAGAATCGATAAAATTCAATGTCATATGAGAGAGTTATTGTTATTTTAGCATAAATTAATGTTGTGGATTTTCTGGTGCAACATATTTGAAAATATCAAATTCATATCCTTGCTATAACATAAAAAAAATATTGCTCCAGGTTATTTCATTTGAGAGATCTTTTTGGACATTAAAAGATGACTTCTGAGAGAAAAATCAAAGGGTAATCATCGGATATCATCAAGATATGGTTTCTAACATCATTACTGAGTTTGACATGAATCTATGCTAGATTAAAATCTAAAATTGGTTATTTCTCAAGAGGGTTTTGGTAAATTAATTGCATGTTGTTTAGGTAGATTCACGAACTATTCTTGATTGTTGAATCGAGAGATTTCCATTGATTTATGATTTTTTTTTTACTTTCAACAATGATAATCGGGACATCTATGTTATACCCTATATTGGTTAATTAGCAAGGGATATCTGATTTAGGCAATTAGGTGATTGTCAACTTGGTTTCAAAGGCAATATGTTTCGGCTAAATTAGTTTTAAAAGATAATTATTGTTTAGATCATGAGGACTTGGATCTTTTCTTTTGGGACCGGGATAGTAGTATAGAAATATGGATGTCTATGGACTCCTATACTTACGCAGATATCATATTTGACAGGATTAGTCTCTTTTAGTGGCTCAATGAAGGGAAAATTCATAATTTTGCACTTTTTGATTCAGACTTAAGGTAAGTTGACACTTTCTAGGCTCTTATTTGTAGTGTTTGTGTTGGTAATTACTTAATTAAGGGGTAATAGGGTTTCCGTATGAATGATATGATGAAAATTTAGGTGGGTACGAGCTCAATGTTATGGAAAATTGTTACCTTATTTGTTGACTGATAAATGTATGACTCTTTGAGCATAGTTTTAGACCTGCTGACTAAGTGGGATTCATATTTGGTCAATTGATTGGTCTTTTCCTCATCAAGTCTTATATATTTATTTGGAGTTGGCTTTGATACAGCCCCTTGATATTTATTTTGGAGAATTTGATGGTTTAACTATCGATTAATGATTTTGTCATAACATGAACATGATCCGTGTTATATTGGCTGAACTGTGACGCATATTTGGTTAGTTTATCTTTCACTTGCTTTCATTTATTGATATGAATCTAGTTTTGGATGTTTATGTTTGATAGTGATTCTTGTGCTGGAACATTTCATAGACTTATATGTAAGTAGGCATTGTGGAAGTGAAACTTAAATTATGCAGATTTTGGTGTTTGTGTTACTGGTGCTATTTTTAAAAAAAACCTGCATATGCATTTTGATAGATCATACTTAATCCATTTGCACATTGGAGAAGTAAAATATGTTTTGCTAATTGATATTTGTGATAAAGCATGCATTTTATCGGTATGTTCAATTCTAACTTGTGTTGTATGCTAGTGGTATTTTCAAAAATAGAGGTATACTTTCCAGTGCCATCTGTATCTTTGGTGTTCTATCTCTTGCACGGTATACTCTGACTATTATGGCTTCATCAACTTGCGCTTGATCATACCCAAGCTGAATCATGTTTTCAAACTGATTATCATTTTGCATACTAAGACTTGACTGTAGCTTCCTTGTTTGTTGCAATTTGATGCTCTGTTAACTAAAGCGTACTTGGTCTAGGACGATACATGCTTGTCTCCTTATTCGAGTCATCCAATAATTTTGGATTCTTGTAAAAGCAGACTCTAGTTGAACTGAGCAACCCTTGTTGATAAGCTAATTTCATTTGAGAAAAAGTAGGTGCAAATGAATCTTGGAGTTGCTTATGTTTCTCATTCCTTAAAGAATACTGCGTAATCATAGGTGGATATAAATATTCACATTCTATTGTGACTGCACTAGCTTCCTTGTTGTTTGTGGTTTGAAGATCTTGTGACCGAAGCACACTGGCCAGAGAGGACACACTTCTCTCCTAATCCCAGTCCTCCAATAATTTTGGATTCTCTTGACGGAGGCCCTCAAAGACTGCTTGGTTCATATGGAGTCCACCTTCAAGAGAATATTTAATTATTGGAGGACATGGGTAAGGAGACAAGCATATATATTCTTTGCATCCCCGTGTGCTTCCGTAACAAGATCAGCAAACCACAAAGAATAAAGAAGTTAGAGGAGTCATAGTAAAACATGAATCTTTAGTTCCACCTGTGATTCTGGAATATTCTTTGAGGAATGAGAAATAGAAGCAACTCCAAGATTCATTTGCACCTACTTTTTCTCACATGAAATTAGCATATAAACAAGGGGTGCTCAGTTCATCCAGAGTCCATTTTCATGAGAATGAAAACTATTGGAGGGTGTGAATAAAGATACAATCATGTATCATCATACGCCGAGTGTGCTTTAGTCAACAGACCATTAAATCACAAATAACAAGGAAGATGCGGTCAAGTCTAAGTATGCAAAATGTTATTCAATACCAAAGCAAGATTTAACTTGGTTGTGATCAAGTGTAAGCTGATGGAGAAAGAATACACAACATACATAATTGAAGATATATATACCTAAAGCTTTTGGTTGCTGCTTCTTTTAGCAGATCAATAGCCTCTCGTAGGCCTTCTTATTGGGGTTTTCTGAATGAGCATTAACAAAATTCACCATAGAAGAAATTAAAGATAATGGAGTAGAAAGGCCCAAACCATCAAAAGAAGACTTCCTCAACCGACCTATGTTCTTTATATCCAACAACACCAATTGATCTAGAAGAGTGCTAAAAAATTAGAGGCTACTTCTAGAAGGTGTTGGTGTTACTTGTGAAACTTCTTCTTAATACCCTACGATTAGATTTGGATGAATGCATCACTTAATCCATGTTCACATTGGATAGGTAAATTGTTTTTTTCTATTCATCTTTGGGCTAAAGCATGCATTTTTTTCACAACATGATCTACAAAATTGTAATTAACCTGTGTGTTTTACAAAATGCTCTAATATGTATATTATGTGTTGTATATTGCTGTTCTGCAACATGCCCGAGTTTAAAATTTCTTACAAGAGAAAAAGGAAGAGATAAGTTTACTTGTGTATTTATTATTTGTCGCCTCAATTTATTAAAAAATAAAGAGTCTAATATCTATATCTTACCCATAGTCAAACTTCTTGAATTTACTAAATGATATTAATTTGTTACCTTGGCTACATGACATTTCATGTAAGGTATTGACTTCTCACAACAAGGACCACAACCATGGGCAGTTTGTATTATATCTAAAATCTTATGAAATGTCAAACTCAAGCACCTTTCAATTGGTGGTGACAAGGTGACATATGTGGTTTGTATGTATTTCAGCTTAAAAACACTTACCCTTTCTGTTGCCTTTTGCTGAGATATTTGTGGTAGCATATGTGTAATCAATGTATATGTTGTAGTCTTTTTACTGGAGTTTGTTGATTTTGTGATATGTGTAGTATGTTCAAGTTTCATACTTGAACTGTAATGTATTTGTGTTTCCTTCCGAAATTATGATCAACTATTTATGCCATGTGGACACATTTTATCATTCTTTCTAGCCCTGTGGATGTTTGTGAATTTCAGTCTCAATGTTAGTATTTAGATTCTGACTTGGGTGTATATATTATTAATTACATTGTCTTTCTAATTAGATTAGACAATTCAATCAAATTATTTTACTATTAGTTAGATACAAGATTTCACCTGATGACAACCTTATGGGTTCTATATATATATACATATACACACACTATAGATTTATTAAGACAAATACACTATTTGAAAAAAAAAAACTTGGTTTGGACAATTCCATATGAGCTTCTAACTCCGCTTCTATTAGCGGTCAGTATAAGTCAGGTGCCAATCCTGTGGTGTTAAATATTGATTTATTTTTCCATCACCTAGTCCTTTTTTGTTAGTAGTGTTTTGCTCATAAGTATGATGAATGTACTTGAAGTTGGATGAAACAGAATAAAACTTTCGAAATATGGTTTTAAACCTATATCGCAACAAACTGACTTAGTTGTGGCTTCTTTTTCCCTTTTATTGGTCTTTCTATTGTGATGATAAAGCCTTATTTCCCTCTAGTTACACTACTAGAAATATAATCTAATGGCACGGTTAAGTTACCGTAGCAATAGGCTTAGCTACCATTGTTGTAGCTCTAACGCCACGGTTTAGCCAACCGCTACAACAGAAGGTGTAGCAATAGATCTAGTGCGACGGTTGTGTCCGACGGTTACAATAATTGTAGCAGTAGATGGCCCTATTTCAATGGTTTTCGAATTAATTAATTGCCAACGGTTATAACTATATTGGTACGGTTATGAACCGTCACACTAAAGTTTTATGCCACATTTATTTCCAATCCATTGCTGACGGTTAACACCCCTATTGGTACGGTTATGTACCGTCGCGATAATTTTTTTTGCAATAGTTCTTTATAGGTTGTTGCTACGATTATCTTAACAACTATTTCATTCTATTGCAATAATTATTATATGGTAATGCATTAGTTTTAGTCTATTGCTACAATTATTACATTTTAATGCAACAATTCTTTATTTTCTGCAACAATTAATATCAAGCTATTGCAACGATTAATATTAGGCTATCCCAACATATCTATACTATGGGTTTCACATATATTATTAATTGAGTCATTGCAATACTTTTATAGCATAAAATACACAAAAAGATCATGGAAGAAGTTATATTTCATTACCTAAATTATAATCTAAGATCCATGGTGGCAATTGGGTACGTTGTAATGATATAAACAAAATACATAAACATTTTCAGCCATTCAAAAAGGGTGAAATGTACAGATGCACCACACAATCTTCGAAAATAACAGACTTCCAAAACATAAGTAGAGTTAAGATCAACTCAATTCAGCTCCGATGTCAAGTCTTTAGTACTTCTTTCATCTCCTTTGATATCATCACCTACATACAATTAATGAAAATACAAAATAATTTAGCAATTTTTTTGGAAAAGTTCAATGACTTCAGTGATATATTTTAAAGTTATCACTCAATACCTACAACATGCATAAAATTCAATAAGATTCAAATGACATTAAAAAAATAGCATAGTTACAAGTGATATTTGCATACCGCTTCTGGGAATTATAGTAGCTAGAGTGTCTATTCAAGTACAGAACATGGCTGGCTTTTCTTCACTGGTCTGCGCAACTACCATATAGTGTTTAATAGATCAGCCTGTTAAGTGATATGTACTTCCTCATGTCTTAGAATGCCTCCCTACAGTTTTGAGCTGGGAGATTTGGAAGACTAGACCTGCCTGTTTGATATGTACGAGATTTGAAGGCTCAAAGGTTTCTACTTACAGAGTTGCGAAACAGGTAAAAAGATTGATGATTCTAATTCTTAACAAAGACTTTCCATATTTTAATTTCAGAGGAAGTTGGAAAGAGTTGTGCAGCTAGATTGAAAGAGCAAAGCCAACTATTAACAGATTGAAGGAGCAAAGCCAGCAAGAGTTGTGCAACAGTTTCTAACATGTATTTATGCACTTTTATTTTCAGTTATTTTTATACCCTTCAGGGACATGTTATGTCAGATGTGAGTCTATCTTCGCGCTACATCCAAACTTATAGTCTATGTATACGACACTTTTTGTACAAGGATAAAATTTTCATCCTTATTAACCCCCATCATTAAAAACATAGTCAATACCTGCCATCCATATCTCCAATGTCATTGTCTTGCCTATAATGACTAGCATGTTAACCATGTACGCCACGGAAGAGAAGCAGTGATTGCAAGACATTCAAAACACAACGAAATGCTTGCAATCATCTTCAAATCAAAAGACTACTACGTTATGATGACGAAAGAATGTAAGTATACTATTGAGGGTTGGAATGTCACCTGCAAAAGCAATCAAAACAGTCCACAGACAAGAGAAACAATTAATCTTCATAAACAAGATAATTGTTACAACACTGAAGCTACTAGAAAATTTGATTCAGATTAGCCAGACACTAAAAGCAGGGGAAGAAGTAGAGTTAGGAAAAATGGGAGGAAACACAGAAGCCAAAACCAACCCTCTCAAAAATGGAAAAAAAAATATGATAACACATGTCATTCACAAGAGGTGTCTGCTAACATAGGCCATTCACAAAAAAATGGTAACACAGGCCAAAATCAACATAGAAGCACTTTTCTGGAACATAAGAGGTGTTAGATCATAGAAGGCCATTCACAGGCTGAAAAAACTAGTCCACATCAATAATTTTCAGTTTGTAGGCATTTTTGAACCCTTTGTTGGTCAACAAAAGATAGATGGTGACAGAATAGCACGGTACAATTTACAATATTTTATGAATAGCATCAGTGCATCACTAACACTTCAATAGCTAAACATTTCTACAGGCCCTATATGTTGAGAGAATGAACTTAAATGGACATAACAAATAGCAAATGGGAGATCTCCTAAAATAGTGGTATATAGAATGATGTTAGCTCATATTTAATAACTCATAGCTGACGAGGTTGATCTTAGAAAATACTCAGCTAACTAAATGGCCGACAAGGCCACAATCAGAATAAATATGTAATAACAAAATCGACAAGGCCGTACTCAATAGTACCTTATAACATAAATGTTATAGCAGTCCAACAAACATTAAAATGCTATAACGAGAAAACAGAATCGACAATAGAGAACTTTGCTGGGGGAGATACAATAATTTCAAAAAAAACCACTGGAAAGAGTTTTCAAGCTATATAAGTACGTGTAATATAATCTAAATATGAAATTGTCTCGAGATTCATTAGGCAATAATCAGGAGGGCTAGCTTACGAAACTCAAATCACCATCAATTTAGTTAACAAACTAGTCCACCAGGAAATCGGAAAATATACTTTAAGTGTAGCCAACAATATTAATGTTTTCTACGGTCAAGAGAAAGTAGAGTCACAACAGAGAAATGAATTAGAGATGCAAGAGAAAGATACAGTAGTAGTAGTAGAAGAAGAAATAGTCTAAACAGAGATTTAGCGACACTAACCTTGCTCAGCTGTTTGAGCAGAAATAACTTCTCTTGGTGAAGGAACGGACAATGTTGCTAGTATGTTAGGATCAATTAATCTTGCACGCTGAAGTTGTGCAACTACATCAGCAATAACTTCTTGTCGCATAGTTCTCCTTTGTTCTTCCATTTGTTTCTCCATTTTTTGCATCCTTTCTTGCATTTGTTGCACTGCATCATTTGTTGCATTTAAAGTTTGTTCAGAATTGTCAACTTTCTTTTTCAGAGTTGTCTTTGTAATCCCCACTCCATATAGCCTTAGACGTCCCGGATGTTCAGGACCTATGACAGCTGAAAATGTATCAACAGGCTGACCATTTGTGCTCATTTGCTTTTCAATTTCCTCCATTTCTGCCTAACAAAACGTATCCAACAAGCAATCTTGTAAATTAAAATTTAGAATAAATAATTTTTCTTAATAAAAAAATTATATTGACAATATTCGTACAATTTTACTAGTTGTGTTCTAATTCGATGCCTTGTACAAACGATCAAGTTTTCTTGTTCTTGTGATCACAAAGAGCTCCTTAGCAGATACAAATTCCTTTTCTTTTTCCTAGTCACATAAAAATAGATATCAGGAATTTCCTAAATAAAAGGTTAAGCCTAGATAATAAATAAGAGAACACACCAATTTACTGCGGATTAAAGTAAAACTCTTTTTGCCTGCTGTGTGTGGATTCATCAGCTTTTTCCAGTTCTTAGTATTTGTTCCAGACATTTTCTGCAAATAAATGAATCAATAATGTTAACCAAAGGCATATCGGTGCTACATAATGTACTAGACGAGGTGAATGTCTCAATATTTCTTTTTTAATAAATCCAACTAAAGAATATGCTTTGTAAGTACGAACGTTACTGTCATATGAAGCTAAAATTAGTTTGTAGATTTCAACGATTAAACTAAGTTTATCCAAAAGGGCACTTAGTTTAGTGAACCTTGATGTAAATTTCAGCGATCAAACTTAACTAATAAAATAAGTTCTTAAGATTTTTTATTTTTGAGTAAAGAGTTGAACACGTGACTTTTTATCCTGTTACATTTGTATCTTATCAACTACTAAATGAAATTATTGAGTTTGACATGTTGAGGATAATAAAACTTTATGAAACAGATAAGAGAATAGCATAAGAGTTCAATTAACCTTCTCAAAAAAAAAAATAGCAGAAGAGAAAGTTGATTCCCCTTCAGGAAAGAAATTAGGATGATTCACTTTCTTGGAAGCCTTGCACCCTCAATGAAAATGCAGTTGCATGTTATATTGGTTTGATTATCCTTTCATTGTCTTCATACACTGATTATTTGTTTCTTACTTACTAGCATATCTTTTAGTCAAAGGAAATGTGATAAAAATAGATAATAACAGTTATAGCCACCCTTTGGTCAATCATTTATCTTCTTCAAGTCAAAACACAATAGTCACCAACTATCTTCTTACTGATGAAGATACTATTACCTTTTTCATACACAGTATCAAATCATAATTTAATAATGAAAAGGAAGACATCCTATTCAAATTTGACAATTGTGAGCTATAGATAGGATCATAGGAATAAGATAAGAGATGAAAACATGACTGATAACCACTCTTTTTATTGAAGTGTTTGCTATTCCCTATAAGAAAGGGCAGAAAAATAACAACTAATTAATCCAATCATAGTCAAAAAATTTATCCTGTTACATTTGTGACTACCACACTGGAAGAAGTAACAAGCTGCAACAATATTGTAATAGAGAAGAGAATAGCAGAAGAAAGTTAAAGAAAAATAAAGTTTCAGCAACAACTATATCACAAAAGAGATCAGGAGAAGAATAAGTTGGATGTTTGAGATTCTGAACTACATTTTACCTTGAATTTCTCAGACTTCCAATATTTAAGGAGCTCTCTATACTGACATTCTACAATATGACCAGGATTTTTTGCCATTCGAATTTCATCATTGTCATATGGATCGTAATAATTTATCTTTAAGTCACGTCTATGCCTTCTCCAAGCTTCTTGAATTGTTACCAAAGCCCAATCTTTTGCAGCTTCAGGAATAATGTATTTCTCCTACAATTTGGTGTCATTTAGTTCGCCAATTGAAGTAAAATAATTTTACAAGAAATTAAAAAACTGGAAACTCCAAACCTTAGTATAATCCCATAAATCCTTTTTAGTATCCATGCTCCTCCAGTCAAATATATCAAATGGGCAAAGAGTAGCATTTCTTGCCAATGTACCTAGGAAGCTACTTAACTCTACCACAACGTCTTCAGTAGGACCAACCAGTTGATTTAGCCTATTCAATAAAATCATTTTACACTCTTTTCGTGCATGCACAATATGCATTTGCGTTTGACCTCTTTTGTTTTTATTGGAAACACCTTCAGCTGTAAGAAAATATAAGAAATTGGAATTCATAGATGAATTTAGTAGATTTCTAAGTTTATATGTTACCTTGTTCTTCAGGTTGTTCACCAGTTGGAGGAGTGACAGAGTTCATTTTCACTTGATCCTCTATAGGTTGCTTCTCAAGAGGCTGCTCCTCTACAGATTGTCCATTAGCTTCAGATTGTGGTGCTACTGGTTGTTGGTCAATCAATTTAAGCAGTTGTCCTTTCTCTAACTCTATAGCTTGAACAATTTCATTTGTTGTCAATAACCGTCGTTTTTTATTTGATAAGAATGATAATGAT
Organism: Solanum verrucosum; assembly: GCF_900185275.1. Classification (NCBI taxonomy): domain Eukaryota; kingdom Viridiplantae; phylum Streptophyta; class Magnoliopsida; order Solanales; family Solanaceae; genus Solanum; species Solanum verrucosum. Next base: position 906,777 of record NW_026020084.1, on the reverse strand, counting down.
CCAGGTTTAGCATATGTCTTATTTTTTGCTCTTTTGTTTCTTTTTGAAGACTCTTGTTGACTCATGACTATCAAAATCTGTGTAAAAATAAGATAGAAGAAGCCTCTTAGTGCAGAATTTTCAAATGCGAAGAACAAAAATAATGAAAGTGAGAAGAACAAACAACAATAGGATCAGTAGCTGAAGCATATTATCAAGGATAATTCTCCGCTTGTTTCTTGTTTGAAAAAAATTGTTGGTCAAGAGATCACTTTTCAACCATTCAACAAGGAAAATTCTAGCTCGGGGAAGATGAATAACAAGCAATGGATTCAAGCTGAAGTTGATTAACTAATTTATATCTTAACTAGTTTGAAATCTAACTTTCGAGAGCTTGCTACTCAATGGGATTTTAGAGATATGGCAGAAGATGCAAATAGAAGTATAACAAAGTAATAAACAAAGAATCTTAATTACTAATATATCTATAGTCCGTACCAACATTAGCAAGAAAATATTCCAGAACAAACAGAAATCAAACAACTAGCAGTAGCAAATAGGTAGAAATCCAAATAGAGTCCAATCGACATTCATACTTTATATGATGCAACTCATAAAGGTATTTATTACTCACTACAAAAAAGTTAAGAAAATAATGTATTTGAACAAGTTCGGAAGATCCTTTGTCAATCTTCAGCCTCCATCCAATTCCAATCGGTATCATCAAAGTCATCCTCCTCTTCTGATGTTTCCATAGTTACATCTTCTGAATGTTGTGCAAGGGAAGGCAGATCAATGATATCAACAGGGAGATCCTCTCTCGACCATCTAACATCTACATCGAGCACTCTTTCTGATGAACCAATGTCATCGTTAGTCTCTCTCCAAAATGTTTGTTCAATATTAGGACAATTCTCTTCCTCCAAATCATACAAATCCAATGGGACTTTATTTCTTGAATAATATACATTTTTCTATATTGGGTCTTCCACATAAAAAACTTGATGCACTTGAGATGCAAGTACAAAAGGATCATTTGTGCTGCATTTTTTATTGAAGTTTACCCGAGTCAATCCATATTCATCAACTTCATTATGAAACCAATCATATCTAAAAAGTACAACACTAAAACAACCCCAATAATCAATCTCAATGATATCCTGAATAATTCCATAATAGATAACCATTCCATCGATAGGATTTTGGTCCCTAGTACTAGCAAAACTATCTGTTGTTGCTGACAAAGTCACTCCACTATTTTGAGTCTTGCAAGGGTCATCCCGTGTCTTTGTATGAAATCTATATCCATTAATAAAATATCCCGTATTTCTTTTAGCCACAAAATTAGGCCCTTTAGCTAGTCATCTTAAGTGATTGGACACTTCAATATTTTCAACTTTATCCCTAAACCAATCACTGAAATCTCTACTATGGATCTGTGCTTTTACCCATGAATTTCCTCTGGTACGATTATCAATTAAATTCCTATGTTCCCTGCAAGCATGATATGCAATTTAAACAATGTATATTTATTAATGGAATTTAAAACACATTATCCTAACATATAAATGATTTTTAAAAACAAAAGACTATTTTATCTTACTTTATGAATGTATCTACTTTTTCATCTCTAGTATTGAACAAAGAATATCGATGAGCTTCAAACCACTCATGATGCTCCATGTTAAAAGTCTTGCCTTTCCTTTTATTCATACTTCCGATGGGATGACCTGTCTTAGGAAATAAAGGTGAAGCATCTCCTTCCTCTATTTGATTGTCCTCATCATCCTCGGTTTGATACCTACTAAATGTTGTCTTCACCATATCAGGTAGGTATCTCGAAATAAAGGTCAAACACTCTATAACTGAAAAACCCTCTACTATTGCCCCTTCTGGATTTTATCGATTACGAACAAGCCCCTTGAAGTCACACATAGTTCTTTCAGTAGAATACATCCAACGCAAATGAGTCGGGCCTCCAAGCTTAATTTCAACCACTAAATGAATAGGCAAATGTGTCATTATATTAAAAAAGGATGGAGGAAAAATCTTTTCAAGCTCACATTCTATATCTATGATTTCAGCCTTCATCTTCTCAAGATCACTTTTTCTTATAACCTTACTACATATGGCTCTAAAATAATTTCCCAACCTAATCAAGACCAAAGACACATTCTTGGGCAACACTTTTCTGACAGCAACCTGGGGCAAGTAATGTAATATGAAATGAGCATCATGGCTTTTGTATCCTGATACTTTCATATCTTCAATTTGCACACGACTTGATATATTCGAGGCAAATCCTTTTGGTAATTTATCATCTTTTAAAACAGTGCAAAATAACTTTTTCTCCTCTGGTTTCATAAAGAAACAAGCTTTAGCTAAATGAATATTTCCAGTATCATAATCTTTTACTGGTTGAAGCTCTTTGCGTATCCCCATCTCATGTAAGTCATAGCGAAAATTTATATGATCTTTGGACTTTCCAAGTATATCCAATCAAGTCCCAAACAAAGTGTCACAAATATTCTTCTCTATGTGCATCACATCAAGATTGTGCCTCAATTTGTTGGTTGCCCAATATGGCAACTCAAAAAATATGGATTTTTTTTCCCATGGACCATCATTCTTTCCTTTTCTTTTCTTTTGGCTCCGTCCAAAAATATTATTGAATTCACGAAGTTCTTCAAGAACTTGTACGCCTGATAAGGGAGTAGGTGCAACTTTATGCTCTTCTTTACCATTAAAGGATTTTTTATCTCTTCTATATGGATGATCATGAGGTAAAAATGCTCGATGACCCAAATAACACATCTTACGACTATGTTTGATATATTGGGAACAAGTATTATGATTACAAGTGGGGCATGCCAATTTCCCCTTGGTACCCCATCCGGAAAGCATTGCCAATGCTGGGAAATCACTAATTGTCCACAATAAAGCTGCACGCATCATAAATGTTTGATTAGTTACAACATCATATGTTTCCACTCCCATTTCCTATAGTTCCTTCAACTCTGCAATCAGTGGTTGTAAGTATACATCTATATCATTTCCAGGCGACGATGGACCTGGAATAATCATTGACAACATTATATACTCCGACTTCATGCAAATCCATGGTGACAAATTATAATTCATCAACATAACTGGCCATGTGCTATGGGAAATGCTCATAATTCGGAAGGGATTAAAACCATCGCTTGAAATACCCAATGTGACATTACGAGCATCACTAGCAAAGTCAGGGTGCAAGGAATCAAAATCCTTCCAAGCTTCACCATCAGCAGGATATCTTAAATTTCCATCTTTGGGTCGTTCAGTATCATGCCATCTCATAGCTACAGATGTTTCAGAACACATGAATATCCTTTGAAGCCTAAGATTTAAAGGAAAGTAATTTAAAACATTTGCTGGAATTTTAGTGACCTTATTAGTCAAGTCATCACGAACATTCTTCCATCTAGAAGATCCACACACTGAGTACTTGTCTAACTTTGCAGTGTCATTCCAGAATAACATGCAATCGTTAGTACCTGCATGAATTTTTCATAATGAAGACCTAAATCTTTTATCACCTTCGTTGCCTTGTAGAAAGACTCGGGTATCTGAGCGAAGGGAAATCCCTCTTTTATCAAGTCTAACAAATCTGAAAAGGCTACATTACTCAACTTGTGAATGCATTTAAACAAGTATAACCGAATGGTGAAATTCAACTTAGAAAAGTTCTTACACCCCGGATACAACTCTTGTTTCCCTTCTTCCACTAATTTAAAGAATCTTTTTGCATCTTCAGATAGTCCCTCTCTTACTCCTTCATGCCTCAGGTCATCTGCTACATTTCTAAAAGTATCTTGAAGTAGTTTATCAATACCGTCTTGTCTGCCGAAAGTTTCATCATCATCGATTGGATGTGGCGTATCTCTTGAGGAAAACCCTTCTCCATGGAAAACCCATTTGGTGTATCCATGAACAAACCCATGACAAATCAAGTGATCCTCTACCACATTTCGACAATGCCAATAACGATTAAAGCACTTCTTACAAGGACATAATATTTCATTTCCTTGGGAAGCTCGTTCAAATGCCTTAACTAGGAAATCATTAACTCGATGAATATACTCATTGGTGGATCTTCAGAGATCCATCCAACTTTTATCTCCAACATCCATTGGATATCCTATGTTACATGAGCAAAGCATTCAAGAAAACAATTCATTAGTACAAATCATGATTGTAAATGATCTAATATAGGTCATTAGGTAGTGCAATTTAGTTACATAACCTATATTTTACTTGATAGTTTAATTCCTCAATTTATTCTAGAGTACATTGCAGGTACTGCCTTACTACACAGAAAAAATGATAGATTATGGTGACTACTTTGTTTCTTTTCAAGATCACTTGAGCTGACCTTCAAGTTAGCTATGCTTTAAGTCTGAGTACATTTAGATTAATTCTAAACAAAAAAAGAACATGATTGCATAAAGTGTGCTGTGAGGACAAATTTAGCATTTGATTTAAATTGCCTTTAGCTTGAGAATTTGAGAAGCATCTATGCACCTTTTTTTCTTTTCACTGAAAGGTATAGCTCATGATTGTATAATTGTATTCATATATTTTACATTCTACTGCAGCGATGGCAATATTCTAGCTTTGTTTATCCAAAGTACTTGATGAAGAAGTTGAATCTATCTAGCGAAGATGAGGTAATTATCTTTTGTTTTGGCAGTTTAGCAATCAATAAATATTATTCACATTTCCTGTAATTCATTATTCTGTTGAAGGTTGAAAAAAATTATGCAAGGGCATGATTTCCTGTAATTCATTATTCTGTTGAGTGTAATGTTGCTCCTGTCAATTTTAGAACTTGGTTTTCAAGAAATGTCCTCATGAGAACATTTTAGATCACTTTAAACTATTAACCAAACAACAGTACCTATGAAAGTATCCCAGAGTAGTACAGATCCTAGAGCTAATGAGCAAGAGTATAATTGATATAACAGGGGACACTACATCTTCACTCCATCTACTACATATTCATTCACAACAACTACGATAATATTAAGTGAACTCACTAGGTTGAGGAAAGGAGAAATGATCTGGAACACTATTATGCTGCATAGACAAAGAGTTATATTATGCTTGGCCTATTTAGAACAAGCTGCTAGCAAAGTTCCGGCAACAAAAATAAAATGCTCCACTTAAAGGGAATGTGAAGTTTCTATACCTTGGAGGATAGAGATGTCGAAAACGTACTTCTTATCAGCCATAAAACTAGAAATCACAATGGTCATAAAGTGATCAAACAGATGCATACATTGTTGTTTTCCAGAACATGGAAGCTTAGGAACATGAAATTTTATCAACACATAAATAAACATACTAGAACAGTCATTACGTAGATAATATAAAAAATTAAAAGAGAAAACATGAGCAATAGGTTTAAACATCCAAAATCCAATAAAATGGAGTTTTCACCAATTGTTTTATATATATTCCACATCAGTTTAAAACATATTTTGTTCAACTTAAACGTATCATCTATGACAGTAGCTATATCAGTATACTTTGGCAACATTCATAATGATAAGCAAATCAAAATACTTCAAACTTTAGACCAATGAAAATTTTTAGTTCACATAAATAGACCAAACTCATAATGCAAATCAAAATACTCAAAGCCCTAGGAAAAAAATCAACTACAAAACATTAGTTGTACCATAAAAACGAAACTCAACTTCACAATGATTTTTCACAGAGTTATCGAATCTTCACAAAATTTGAGTTACAAAATCTAAAATACAAATGGATTATGTTCAACAGCCCTAAATCACAACAAATAACATACATTTCAACAAACGCATTTGTTATTCTTTAAGAATTTTTAGAAGCCCTTAAATGGAATTTCTAATTTTGGAAAATAGTAAATGTATAACCAAATAGAGACAATGAGGACTTAGAAATCACCTTAAAAATAGTATACCTTTATCTGCAGAAGCTTAATTTTGAAGAAGACTACTTTTGGAGAGAAGACCACTGAAGATGAACACTTCACACTGGAGAAGAAGACCACTGTAGCTTATCACTGAAGCTGATTTCTTCACCGGAGCTCAAAATTTGTTGTCAAAGACGAAGGAGTCACCGAAGTTCTGGAATTTTAGGGCTTTAATTTTGATTATTGAAGAAGAAGACCACGCACTCATCGCTTTGATTTTGGTTTATTGGAAAAATGGAATGGGTATTTAGAATGTATTTTGTTCACTAAAATAAAAAAAAGTGTGGGTCAATGAAATAAATGGAGGGAAATAATTTATTACACATCAAATTCCTGGGTTGGGCAATTTATTTTCATTTTTCACTTAAACAAACCGTTGCCATAGGTGTTATTTTGCCACGGTTAATAAATATGTGGCCATAGATAATATATAGTGACGATTATATAGATGAAGCCACAGTTTATATTAAGATTTACTCTATTAGTTCTAAGGATATATGGCAACAGTCATAATTGTGGCAACACATACTCTATTGCCACAGTTGTAAAATTGTTGCCGAATAAGTGTTGCATTAGGTCAAATTTCTAGTAGTGTTATTTTACTTAGGTATCAATTAGTAGTAGTTGCTTAATACCCTGTGATTATTTTGTGCTGACATAAAAAAAATAAGAGCAACTATAATATTTTTTTGTGTAGTTTTTATTACTAAACTTATCTGGAACAAGTATTTGTGTCACTATCAAGGCCAGTTAATAGAGCTTTTTTGCGGTGTCATTTCAGGAAGGCTCAAGACTCCAGTACAAGTGCAATTTTAAATACCTCTGTCGTTGCATTCATGTTCTTTTTTTCTTTCCATTTTGGATAAACCAGTAGAAAGCTTTTGTTTGTGATATGGTTCAAACCTTCAACCGTGATGTGTGTGTAATTTTCACTTCATGTGTTGCTCTCATAGCCTTAGTGATGCTCCCATTCTTATTATGTGTTTTTCCTCCTTTAATAAAGTTTTTTTGAAGTAGTTTCTGAAATTTATGAACTCCGAGTTAGAGAAAAAACTTGCCTAATCGAGGGTGTTTTCGACACAGAGGATAATGTTTTCTAATTTTATTTTCAACTTTCTTCTTGTTTAGGTCTAAATGTAAATGTAAGAACTTGTTGTGTTAATATTTAATTTGAATATATCTGAAATTTCTGGCTCATAATAGAGCATACAGAAGTATACTTACTTCTATTTTGCTACAGATTCAAGACCTTATTGATTACATAATTGAATAGTTCAATGACCACATCCTTTTTTTCCAGTAGACATATACCTATCTGTATTTGTACAGTCTTCTGCATTAGATCTTCTTTCTAACCTTGGTGCGATTTGAACCTTAGTTTCCACAGTTCATAACTTTATCAACTATTATTCCACTCTCTTAAGTTCAATATAACTTGTATAAATTGGGAATGATTTAAGTTTTACATATTGATAACATAAAGAATTTAACTTTTATACACAAATAATGTAGGAATTTAAGAAATAACTTGAAGCTTTATGTATATGTCATGATGATATCTACTACATCCCTCTTTATAAACAATCAACACAACACAATAAAAAAGTTCTTTTATCGTGGAAACCACTACTTGTTTATTACTTTCAAGAACAAATCAAGATTACAACTTAACAACCAAAGGAACTAACTCTAGTACCTTTACTCTTCAATGATTAAGTATAATTCAGGACTCTACTCTCCAAGAATCCAAACCCACTTCTTGTTACAATTCTCACACCTCTCTATCTCACACTTGGAAACCTAATTCCTAAGCAATTATTCTACAAGGAAACAATTCAAACTCAACTCTCGAAAGATAACCCAACTCTTGTTCTTATTTCTTGTCGCCTATTTATCCCTCACGTCGCTTTATCTTTGTTGGAATATTCTCTCAATTTATGATTTCAAAAAGCCAATCTTCTCTTCTTTGTTTTTGTCCTTTTGAAGAAGTGGATTACGCTTAAGTCGACTTCTATATGGAAAGATTTTAGTTTTTCCTAGAAAAAAGAATCTTTTTCCTTATAGGACTTGTTTAGCTCCTTCCCTTCCCATCTCGGATTCATATGCCTTTATTATTCTCCTTATTTGACTTGGATTGTTGTTTGAAATATAAGTTTCCTATTTCATATGTGTTTGTGCAATCTTTTCCCGCTCCTTTTCCATCTCAGATTCATGCATATGAACTTCATTCATGTTGTCATCATCAAAATTAATTTGCAAATATTGGCTAGTCATCACCTCCAGTAAACTACCCAGGGTTAGGAAGACCCACAACCACAATTCTAATGTCAAAGCCTATTAGCTAACTAGAAAACAATAATAGAGAACAAAATATAGTCAAACAATAAACTAACCGGACCCCCATAAGCCCAGAAGGTACAAAGAACACACATGACCCAACTGCCACCAATAAATCGGAGGGTACAATCAACTAACAAGTAAACTATTGATAGTCAATGCATATAAATGAAGAGGATGCAATAGGACCATCAATAACAATCTATAACAAACTGTATAGACCTACCTCCCTATCGTGTGGGTGAGGTGGGACCCATGGAGCTCCTTCATCAGATACTATGGTATTGACGACCAGAGGGGCTCATAGGGGACATGGGTAGTCCATATACACTACTTGGGCTCGAATCCAGGTGTAATGGTATTTCGATTTTGTAGAGGATCATAAGTAGCCAAAATCGTGCAAGAAAATGTGTCGACACACCAGCTAGTCAAGTAAAAACTGAGCACATTCCAAATGCTTTCAATATCTCAAGTATGAAAGGAGAACGTCCCTACCACCCCGTAATCTCCAAAACCAATAAATCGAGTGGTCCAGGTGGTATGACTCTTGTTAAAACATGTTTAGAATAATAGTCGAGTAAAAAAGTATTTCATCATGAATGATAAATATATCAATGCATAAACCGGGATCGTACCACAAAACCCATGAGAATGAACAAATAATGCATGTCATCACTAACATCCAAACAACAAATAAATATATGATTAACTATACCATACTACCAAAGATGAAAAGTACTAACTTGAGATTTAACTGGTCATTGCATATGAAGTTTGGCTCTTCAATACAATCAATCTCAATATGAGTGCAATAAGCCTACTGCTAAACAACAAGTAAAGGGGTCAAGAAGAGCCTTCAAATCAATAAAGGGGAAACAACTCAATGGATGATGCGCTAACCCAATCATACTACTCTAGTACATGAAAATGAAAAACTAGGACCATCCCATGGCTACGATGAGCCACCAACTCAAGGAGGAAGACATATTGCAAGCCTTATATTGAGCAAATAAAAGCTGCAAGGCGATAAAACAGAGGCTAAGTCATCTAAGGTGCAACCTATTCTAAGACCACAACGTATCAGGCCTAAGAAAGATAATCTACACCACAAGTAAAGCTACAAGCTTAAACTAAGGATCCCAATATCCATAATAAGCCTAAGGATCTTATGGATTCAAGAAAAGATATGATAACAAAAGGAAATCTAATACCCGGCAAATACAATTCCAAATTACATGATATCTATTCTAGGCATTATCTAAGAAGCACAATCAAGAATGTAGACTAAGGCCTACCTCAAAGCTGATTTCACAAACCCTCTGAGTTGATAGTTTTGTTCATTTAGATACTTTCAGACATCTATTGAGTTAATCAGTTATTGAGACCTTATGAGTTAATCTTAACAATTGAGCTCCAATTTTACTTTAGTAAGTCTTCCACTAAGTTCTGAGCTAGGCCAAGGGTTGTCTTGGGGACCAATGATGGTTCTTGAGAGTCGGCCTTGTCTAGATTGTAGACTTGGGGCATGACAAACTTTATATTTGAGCATAGAGTTCTAGAGTCCTAGGGTGTCTATGAAGTAGTGTCTGTAGAATCCTTGTCATCGGTGTGAAACACGCCACATCTATAATGAGGAGGCTACAATATTTAGGAAACATATCACTTCCTTCTTACTCTCTTTCTTGAGATAGAGTTCAACTCTATAAAAGTTTTTTTCTAATTCATGCTTGGACGTATCTTTTTAGATCATGCCTCCAAGAAGAGTTGTTCGATGTCATCCTGCATGGAGAAATGTTAATCCTCAAGATCAAGGGGTACCCAATGCACCAGATGTGCAACCCCTTGAAGGAGAGGTCACCAATGCTGAGTTTTGGGATGCTATCCGGATGTTAAGTCAAGTTGTCTCCAATCAAGCTAGTCAACAAAGAGTGGTTCGTCAGGATGTGGCTGATACAACGAGGATCTATGAGTTATTAAGAATGAATCCTATAGAATTCACATGGTCAAATGTCATTGAGGATCCGGAGAACTTTGTGGAGGATCAACAGAAGTTGTTTGAGGTTATGCATGATGTTGATGGTGAGCATGTGGAGTTAGTTGCATATTAGCTCAGGGGTGTTTCTAGGATTTGGTACGATCAGTGGAAGAAGAGCAGGATTGAAGTGGCACCACTTGTGAGCTCAACTGTCTTCGAAAGGGACTTCCTAGGGCTCTTCTTTCCATGCGAACTAAGGAAACCAAAAGTAAGAGAATTTTTGAATCTTAAACATGAGGCCAAGAGTGTGCATGAGTATAGTCTCAAGTTCACTCAACTTTCTCGTTATGCTTTGAACATGGTGGGATATATTAGAAGCATGATGAGTCTATTTGAATCTGGGTTGTTTCGCTTGTCAAGTAGTGAGGGCAAGGCAACTATATTAATATGAGATATTGACATAGACAAACTTATGATCCTTGCACAGTAGGTTAAGAAAAATAAGATGAAAGATAGAGAAGAGTTCCGTAACAATAGGGCTAACACAACGGTTCATCAATCCATATAGTAGAAGATCGATAATATGAACCGGTCATCCTTTCATTAAAGGTCAACTAGACCTGCACCATCATAATCTGGTGCACCTGCACCAAGGAACCGAGGTGAATTCAGGAATAGTGTCCAGGTAGTGTGGCACAAGAGGTAATTGGACTCTTACATATGCTAAGTGTGGTACAAACCACCCAGAAGCGTGTCATGATCGCTCCAATGGTTTTTTCAAGTGTGGAAAGACAAGTCACTTAATGAGAGAGTGCCCTAAGAACAGGGGGGTAATGGAAATAGGGGCAATAGAGCCTGATCGTCTTCAGGCGCTTCCGTAGATACAGTTGCTCCAAGAGGAGCTAAATTAGGGACAGAAGGAGGAAAAAACCATCAGTATGCTATAACAGTCACCAAGAGTAGGGGAATTCACCAGATGTAGTCACTGGTATGATTGAAGTCTTTACTTTTGATGTGTATGCATTACTTGGTCCATGTATGAATCTATCTTTTATGACTTCGTATATAGCTATGAGATTCGGTATTCTTCTCGAACAACTTCTTGAGCCCTTAGTGTTTCCACACCTGTTGGTGAGTCTATGATAACTGAAAGAGTTTATCGTGATTATATCATTTCTGTCAATCACAAGGACACCATGGCTGACTTAGTCGAGTTAGACAAGGTAGACTTTGATGTTATTCTAGGTATGGACTAGCTTCATGCTTGGTATGCCTCAGTTGATTGCAGAACTCGAGTAGTCAAGTTTCAGTTTCCTAATGAACCTTTTATATAGTGGAGGAGTAGTTCAATAGTGCCTAAGGGTCATTTCATTTCATACCTTAAGACTAGAAAGTTAATCTCTAAGAGGTGCATCTATCACTTAGTCTGAGTTAATAACTATAGTGTTGAGACACCACCTATTCACTCAGTTTTCATTGTTAGTGAGTTTCTAGAGGTCTGTCTAGATGATGTTCCCAAAGTCCCTCCTGAGAGAAAAATAGATTTCGGCATAGACATTCTTTCTAATACTAGACCTGTCTATATTCCGCCATATAGAATGTCTCCAGTTGAGTTAAAAGAGTTAAAAGAGCAGTTGAAAGATCTTCTTGATAAAGGTTTTATTCGACCTAGTGTCTCACCTTGGGGCGCACCGGTCTTATTGGTGAGGAAGAAAGATCGTTCTCTTAGGATATGTATTGATTACTGTCAGTTGAACAAGGTCACTATAAAAATTAAGTACCCTCTTCTAAGAATTGATGATCTTTTTTATCAACTGCAAGGTGCCATTTTTTTTTCTAAGATAGACCTCAGATCTGGCTTTCATCAGTTGAGAGGGAGAGAAAGTTTTATCCCAAAGACAATATTTAGGACCCATTATGGTCATGATGAGTTTCTTGTTATGTCTTTTGGCTTTGACCAATACTCATGCAACGTTCATGGATCTTATTAATAAGGTATTTAAGCCATATCTTCACATGTTTGTGATTGTATTCATTGATGACATTTTGATTTATTTGAGGAATGAGGAGGATTATGCTAGTAATCTCAGGATAGTTCTCCAAACTCTCTTGTATGGTAAATTTTCTAATTGTGAGATGTGGCTTGAGTATGTGTTATTCTTAGGCCACATTGTATTTGGAGAAGGAATTTGAGTTGACACTCAAAAGATTGAACCAGTGCAGAACTGGCCCAGACCCACATCGCCAACTAATATAAGGAGTTTCCTGGGATTGACTAGTTATTATAGAAGGTTTGTTGAGTGGCTTGATCTATTTCATCCCTGTTGACAAAGTTGACTCAGATGACAGTAAAGATTTAATGGTCTGAATCTTATGTGTCTAGAGTTGGACTTTAAGGTGTATTGATGCATAATGGTAAGGTTATAACTTATGCCTCCAGACAGCTTAAGATTCACGAGAGGAATTACCCAACTCATGATCCCGAGTTGGTTGCTGTAGTATTTGCTTTGAAAAATATGGCATCACCATCTCTATTTTGTTCATGTATATGTGTTCAGCGATCACAAGAGTCATCAGTAAGTTTTCAGTCAAAAAGAGCTTAATATCAGATAGAGGAGGTGTTTAGAGTTACTCAAAGATTATGATATGAGTATCCTCTATCACCCAGGTAAGACGGGAAGTACTGTCCATGTTGAGGAAAGCAATAAATAATTGGCCAAAGATGTGCACAGACTTGCACGATTGGGAGTCCGGTTGTTAGATTCTAATGAAGGTGGAGTGAGGGTGATGAATGGGGTTGAATCATTCTCTCAAGAGAAGGGGGAAAGAGACCAGGACCCTGATATGTTTGTATTAAAGGTGAATGTTCATAAGCAAAAGGTGATGGATTTTGAACAAGGGGGAGATGGTGTGTTGAGGCACCAAGGTAGACTATGTGTGTCAAAGGTGGATGAGCTCCAAGAGAGGATCATGGAAAAAGCTCATATCTCTAGATATTCGATCCATCTCGGTTCCACAAAGATGTATCGTGACTTGAGAGAAGTGTATTGGTGGAGTAGTATGAAGAGGAGTATTGAAAATTTTGTTTCTACGTGCCCAAATTTCTAATTGATGAGTCCAAGATTTCGACTCATTTAGGTCTTTGTTTTGATAGTTTAAGTGTCCTCAAATGCCTAATGTATCTCTAAATTGAATGTTGAAGTGGTGATTTGTAGCATTTAAGGCTAAGTAGCAAGGTTAGAATACTATCGGACAAAAAGGAACAAACAAGCGGAAGAAGTGAAGAAAAGTGATCCTGGTGATCGCAAAAACAACTCGGTGAACCGTTGAGTGGATCTTCTAGCTTTCCTAAAGTTCCAGCGTGCCAGCCCTAGTGTATAACTAACTTGGCGACATGAATGGGCAGTCGGCGCATCGCCGAATGACTCCACGAGGGGAACTTTGATCGCCCTTTGGAGTAGTTCATCGTCGTCTTGCACCAACCTTCAGCATCGTCGTGCTCTGGGTCATTAGGCGACATGGTACTGCTTTGCGAAACTTCTCGGCGATGCACCGACTTCTCCTTTTTTTCGCCAACTTGATGCTTTCCTTTAAGGCTCAACATACTGGAACAAAAGGCGAAGTAAGACCCTTTGACGATTCGATAAGTGGACTCGGCGATCCTCAAGCCTTCATTTTTTCGTTCTTTTCAGCCTTTTTGTTTCTTTTTGTGACGTAGTCTCCATGCTTTCTTTCAAACTTTAAATACCTGAAACTTAAGGGTTTTCATTAGATATTGAGATAAAATAAGCATTTGAGGTCACAATTTCTATTAAAATATAGCCCTAAATGAGTCCAATTTGTGTACTCATCAACACCCCCAACTTAACTTTTGCTTGTCCTCAAGTAAAACTCAAGTTGAACAGTTCAACAAGGATGTCTTAAACAGTGCTACACAAGACTCAATTATGAATGTACACAACAAGATTCAATTTACTTACGCAAGGATCAATTGTGTACTCAAAGATTGAAGTTGTGACACACCATTACCAAAGATTCTCTAGCTTGCAATACTTGCTTCAAATGCAAGTTCAAGCTCAACAAAAGCCTTTGATTTCCCTCACACAAATGATGATTCCATTTTCACACGCAAAGGTATAATCAATTTAAAGTTCAGGAATCAGTTACAACGCTCACACTCACAAAGATGAACAAAGTGCATGGTTTGACCCATAGGTTTGGCCGTATTTTCCAATCAATATTTGTTTCGACTTTCTCAAGATCACAAAGGTCTTAACAAGGCTTGTAATGGGGATGAGTGCAAAGGTATAAACATTTAGGCTCAGTGACTTTCATCCTCATAAAATGTGGTGCTCTCAATACTTCCTTTTTGTTTTCTTCATCATTTTTCATTAGTGCATCATAGGTCATCCTATTATTCGCCTCCCATGGGTTGTTCGGAACCTTATTTCTTTGGTACTTTATTCCACAACTTTCTTTTTCATTCTTTTTCATTTTCATTTCTCTTTATTTTATATGGAGAGGTTCCATTTTTCTCAACAATATGGGTTAAAGGAGACTTTCTTTGCACTTCTTGACTTTCCCTTTTAGTTTTCACCACAACCCCAACTTAGGCTTTTGGCCTAAGTTGGCTATTCAATTAACCACAATTCAAGAGGATTATAGGTAATGGATTAAGAAAGGTCTAATTTTCATGAAGTTTCTTCCAAAGAAGGGTAAGGCTCAAAGGTTGTTCAAGAGAGAACCACACACTCACGAGGTAGGTCACAAATGAGGTATATGTCAAATTGGTTCACACTCTTCGAAGTTTCCTAAGATCATATCAAGAGAAAGTCTTACATAGTCAACTGGACCAACAGAGCAAATTCTAGGTGTTGTTATGCATGGTTCCAGGTAAGCTTATCAAACAAGACTCCACACTTTCGCTAGTGTGCAACGGTCATCACCAGAGAATCGATTTGATAAATGGCTAATCACAATGATATTCAAAGAGTTCACATATTGCCTATGCAACTTCATTTGGCCTCATCGTAGACAATCATTCATGTTCGTTTGATTGTAAGTACTATTCAAGTCATCGGTATTGATCGAAACCAAGACTCAAATTTGCCAAGAAACAGCCACATTCAACAGCATATAAAGGGTGTCGAAAATATGCAAAAAATGCAAAAATTTTCGTTAGGGTCAAAATCATAATGTAATTTTAAAAAGAAAAGGAGCCACATGTTCAAACATCCACTAAAAGCAATATTAGCACAATTTTAAACAGAATAACCCAAATATATACACGAAACACAAACAAAAGTAGCACACAAAAGGTGTGGGCCTCACCGCACCACAAATAAAAAGCAATTTGTCCTCAAATGCAAATAACACAGAATCAAAAAGGTAAAATTAAGAAAGACAGAGAGGAAGGTAAAGAGGGACTCCTGGTTATTCGGTTGCTCCATCTGTCTGGGCTTTAGTGCCCGGAGTGACCCAAGAAGGACTAGCTCCGCTGGATCCAGCAACAGGTGCTAAGGAATCCTGTACAGTATCATCTATTATAATTGCCTCCGTCTCAGTCAGGTCTTAATTTGCAGTTCCTTCAGTCTCCTCATGCATCTCTTCATCAGTCTCTGCTTCTGACTCATGATCGGCTGTCTGCTCCGCTCTATCCCCATGTCTAGTGGTTGTTTGAGGCATCTTAGGCACGTCTAGAATCTCCACTATTTCAAAGACCATGGACACATCGGTGGATTTTAGGTGGTCTACATCTTTTCGCAGCTCAGCAATGGCAACTTTTAAAGCTGTCACCTCATTTGTGGGCCCTTGGTTGTTCTAAAACATCGCTATCCTAGAAGCTAGGGCATCAATGATAGTGCTCAGAGGTGTCACCACATCAGTTAGGGCAACCTGGATCATGCCTGGAATAGACGCCTCTAGAGTGGCAGCCCGATGATCAACAGAAAGGGCCAACTGTCCCATCCAGAGTAGGGAAGCCTGGGTGAGTGAGGCCGAGAAACTGCAGCAATAGTAGTGGGTCTGGGAGACTGTGCAGCAGCAGAAGAACCTGGAGTATCAGCCGGAGTAGCAGAGGCACTGGATATACCTGCAGGCCCAGGGGGCCAGAGTAAGCATAGATGCATCTGCAGGTGATAATTCTGTGTTTACTAACTCCATCGATGTTGCCTTTTTTCTTTCGACTCGATCCTTAAGGTACTCGGCTTCGATCCTCTGGATATCAGTAGAGGCTGTGGGCATCACTTCCATATCCTTCTTGGCATCTCGAGGTACTCGAGCTTGTTTGCATAATTTTGTGATCAATACATGGAATGGAATTGAGGTATGACTCTGCCCTGCACGCATGAGTATTTCTGAAACAATGATTGTACCCATGTTTATCCGAGTTTTTTCTATGATGCAACCCAGGCAAGCCACTTTGGCAAGGCGAAGGATCGATTCATTCTGAGACGGAATAATTGTGTTGCTGATAAAATCGAACCAGAACCTTGCGGCTATGTTTAGTTATTTCTTTTCATTTTGAAACTCTTTTCGTCAACCACTTCGGAGTCTCGTCTGAAATTAGTGAGGCTAACCTCTTTTTCATATCATCTATCCTCTTTGTTCTGATTAAGTGCTGGCAGTGATCCCCAATATTCGTGGACATACCCAAGACTGCATTGATCGCCTCACTATCACACTTCACCCTCCTACCTCTAACTACCACAAAGTCCACTTCCTTGAAGGTTACCGCTAGCTACTTTTTCTGGGCTATTAGTTCATTGTATGCACAGTAGAACTGTCTTACCTAGTTTGGAATATAAGGGCCACGAGTTTTGGTGAATATTTGGAACTTGTGGTATCTCATGCATTCCATTATCTCTGGGTGCCTGTCTATTACACCGTCTATGGACATACACTTTTCTTCCAGAATTGTCCTCAGCCCCTCAGCCTTTGCTCGATTCATTGACTTAGGCAGAGGACCTTGTACTAGAGGCGCTAATACCATTGCTTGCCCTGGTACTGGAGGTGTCATAGTGGTAGGCAGGGGAGCCCTGACCCTGGATGGATTATTCAGCTTCTTAGTTTGCCACTCAGCCCTTTGCGTTATTAACAGATCATCCTCATCAGAAACCACACATTCTCTTTCAGATTGGTTGAGGTCATTTCTATATAAGCCATCATTGGCAATGGTTGCATCTGATAAGTAAAGGGTCTTGTCTTAGCCCTTGCCCTTCCCACCAGTTGTGGAAATTTTAGCAACTTTGCTTCTGGATGCAACTGCATCCTCGTTGATTGTATTCCCTTTTATTTTACCTTGAGGTTGCCTGCTTTTTCATGCAACTTTAGATCTATCCATTTCTGCAAAGAATTAGGAAGAAGTTAAAACAACTAAATCAATTCATAGGGACACAATTGCAGAAAAACACACCGAATAGATCAGCGAGTCGCCAAGTTGCTTTGGCGAGCAGAGTTTTATTCGTCGAAATATACAATGCGAAAATGTTCAGGGTGCAGACAAAGGGCGACCAAGGAGACTTTCGGTGAGTCACCAAATGATTTTGGCGATCAAATATTTCTCGTCGAAAGTTACAGAACCCATATCACAAGTAGCATGAAATTAAAGGAGAGATCAGGTCATTAAGCGAACCACCGAGCGGTTCAGCGAGCTCGATCCAGCTCGCCTAACATTCCAACGAGCCTATTTCCAACCTATTTTCTTGACTTCAACCCCACAACCCCTGAAAATAAAATTATACTATGCACTAGTACAATTAAGCTCAGACCCATAATACTTAATCATGAAAAACATCACGTACGCACAACCCCACAAAATTTAACTCATTTCTACGCGCACCAAAAAAAGAGTTCAAAATCAAGATAAAATGGGCAAGATTTATAAATCGAACTTGGCATTTCGACAATCTAAATCTATCTGAGAGGCCCAACACACGTCAATTAAATAAGTCTTGTTGCATAAGAGAACAATTTTTTTAACGTAGTCTCGGGATTCAGGAAAACCAACTTTTTATGTTGATCCAAGTACTGTGAAATTCTAGGAGTCAATGTAATCTCAAGTTCAAACACTAGTCAACGACTAAAATACCAGGAATGCAAAGATAATGAAAATTATTTACTAGGTGCAGATTTGCGAATGTTGAAATTGAGTGGAAAATGAAAATTTGTCAAACTTTGCAATCATTGGCCTTTAAAGTTGTCCATTCCCATTCTGTGAAATTAGTAAAGACCCTCGTACTACTCGGTGTCACACTGAGTGGTCCGCTCCTCGCCGAGGTTTACAAAATCCAAAGTAAATTGGTCTTGAGTCTAATGGCGATCTAGTTAAGGATCGCCGAACCCTTTGGCGATTCGTGGAATGGACCTATAGATTGCCAATCTATACTTGTAGATAACTTTCCACATTTCAACCTGCAAAATCAATACACCATTATTTCTATAATAAAACAAAGCATTTAAAAACTTGGGTTGCCTCCCAAGAAGCGCCTTAGTTAACGTCGTGGCACGACACATGTCAACACTCAAACTCTATTTTTGGGATTAGCCATATTATAACTAGGCAACCCCCTGTTTTGTTGCAATTGGAGATTAGGAAATGCATGTACCACAAGGTTCTCGAGCAGTTGGACGGCTCTGGAATAAGACCAAATCATTCACTTCATCCCTTGAATGTTTTCCTTCATTTCTTCTAGCTCTCTATCTTGCTCAGTCACCTTGTTGAGAATGATTGATAATACACCCTCAAGGCGTTTAACCTCATTGTCCTTGGGACTTCGTCGCTCATGAGGAGTGATGTATTTATCGTTCCTCTTGCACTGGACTTCCATTTTCATCACCACTTTGCCAAGCTCATCCATCTAAATCATTAGTACGGCCAACATGAAATCCATTTCTACTTCTTGGTTCATTTTAGCCATGTTGTGGAGCAGTTGGATAGCCCTTGCATATGGCTGTTTTGCAATACCACTCTAAATGACTTGGTCGACCAACCTCTTGTTTCTGGGGCCACGGCCTCTGTAGAAGTAGTCAAGAAGGATTATGTTGGGAATGTCATGAATTTGGCATTGGGTGTCTTTAAACCTTTCCCATGCCTTGTGGACCCTTTCACCCTCCAATTACTTAAAGGTTATGATACAATCCCGAATCATCATTACCTCTAATAGAAGAAACTCCATTAGCTCGCACGTGTTGATTAATATATTCACCTCCTCTGCTTTTAAAGCTCAAACAAGCAAATTACAAAACTAAAATTTAAGTAAGTGATCTACAACTAAGAAGAACAAAAATTCTACTAATCTAAGAATTCTAAAAAACACCACTCCCCAGCAGCGGTGTCATTTTGATGTTTGCGTGATCAAGACACAACTTCCGATGCAATTGTCTACGATCGTACAATAGTTTAGTAACCCAACCAAGGGTTGGGATCATCCCCAAGAGAGTAATTTTGAGAATTAATAGAAAAATAAAACATAGTTCTAACTAGACCTAGCTAAAGACATTAACGATTAAAAACATTGTAAATTAAAGGGGGACACAAGAGTGTCGATTAACAATAGGGTGTTTTGTCACTAGTAAGTAAAAACAACAAAATAAACGAGGGTTTCTATGTAATGAGAGGGGATCCTTGGGATGTGACGCAAGTACAGGTTAAGCTAGATTAATGTGTACATGCTTTCGATAGAAGATTCATAGAATAATTGTGACTAGGCTAGACTTTAAGGGGGATATGCTCTCTCTAGAGGAACTTAACCCATTTCAAATGCGTTCCTCTCGGACACCTACTGCCGCATGAAGACAAGCCTGCACCTTAAACCACTCACTCTCTCAAGTTGAGTGTGTTGACATGGGACTAGGGTTCACTCTCCCGAGCTGAACCTCATGTCGACCCACTCGCACTGGCCATCAATTTAGTAGTCTTAGTTTTACGACCTCTCTCTCGCAAGCCAAAAACACATCAATAAACTTGTATTTGCAACTACAAATTCATTAATTTTATCTACAACTTCTAAACGAAATCACAATTCAACTACGATTAAACTATCAGCAAGCAAGACCCAACAATTATCTTAACCCATATTCGCTAAATCACACCCCAAAAATTGAGGGTTTTAGCCATACATGTATAAGAGATAAAAATTTATACCAAATTGAGCTTGCATTCAAATGGGTATGAAGATTTAAGTATTGATACATGCCAAAATTGAAGAATCCAAGAGTCCCAAACCCAAATCTTGAAGATGAAACCCTTTGGATCTTCAAGTCTTCAAAACCCTCTAAAGCTTAGAGTAATAATATCAAAAAATACTATTCTATATGAAAATTATAATAATTGCTCGACACTTAAAACTACAAATCTAACTAGTATTTATAGTTTTCATAGATTTGTGCTTCAACGGATCATTCGGTGTCGTTAGTCAGAATCGCTGATCAACTCGGTGATTCTCCTTTTGGTGTAGTTCATCCCCGTCTTGCACCAGCCTTCAACATCATCTGCTCTGGGTAATTGGGCAACATGGTACTGTTTCACAGAACTTCTTAGTGATGCACCGAATGCTCCCTTTTTTCGCTAACTTGATCCTTTCCTTCAAGGCTCACCACATTGGAACAAAAGGCGAAGTAAGACCCTTCAACGATTCGCCAAGTTGACTAGGCGATTCTCAGGCCTTCATTTCTTCGTTCTTTTCAGGCTTTTTATTCCCTTTTGCGACGTAGTATCCATGCTTTCCTTCAAACTTCAAATGCTTGAAACTTAAGGGTTTTCATCAGATTTTGAGATAAAATAAGCATTTGAGGACACAATTTCTATTACACTATAGCTCTAAATGAGTCCAATTTGTGGAGTCATCAACTATAGCTGGAGAAATACTATTATGGTGGGGCCTATATAGAGGGTTGGTGGCCGCTATAACAACTCTATCGCGATCTCATGCAGAAAAGTTACCAAATAGCTAATTATCATGCAACTTTGTTCTTGGGAAAAAATAGTGATTTCGGGCTATTTTCCTTAATTTTCCACCATTCTCTTTCGTATAGGTAATTTAATAGTCTCCGTAACTAAGAATTCGATTCTTGAGCCTTATAATATATAATGGTACTCTTAGGGAAGGTTTTTTTTAATTTGAATTAATGGTGAGAAAAGCCCTGGATGGGTAGAATGATCAGGTGAATAGGCTGGGGTTAGAATTTTGGTACACATTCGGGTATTTTTAGGCCATAGTTCATTGATTATTCTATTTTGTAACAGTCATAGAACAAGAACAAGTCAAGACATTACAAAATAGGAAAGCTCAAGTTCATTAGAGCATTCAAACTTTTTCGGGGTAGGTAATTCTTGTTTATTTTCTAAGTTATGTAATGTATGCATGTTAACTAATTTGTAGTAATTTTTGTGCAATGTATGCAAGAAAAACATAAGGGATGAGTGTGAAAAGATATCATGTTGATAAATCTCATGCAATGAACCTGCTTATTTTATTTATGGCTTCAAGTGTGGGTTGTTCATTGTGATTGTGCATTTTGTTTGTGATTACTTGTTGCATTATATATCATGCTGGTACAAGTTTACTAATGGCTGACTCAGGTACCACGCTGGTAAGAATTTACTAATGCTTGGAACATGCTAGACCAAATTTACTAAACATTGTGTTTTTACTTAGAATTCTTACTGCTTTATTGGAACACGTTACACAATCGGTTTCAGATTAAGGTGAAAAGTTAATGTTAGTAACTAAGCTCTAAGTTGTTTAGATTATCACATGAAAACGATGAAACAGAACTCACAAGTCTCGTGGCTTATCTTCGAAGCTTTTAGTGTCTAAGTTATGGTGCAATCGTTAAATTGAGAAAAATAGAGAACTTGTACAGGAGAACATATGTATGGATGCAGAGTTTGGAGACTTGATTGTGAATGAAGATAAATGTAAAAATCTCAGAACCAAAAAATTAAATAGTAAGTAATACTTAGTACAAATTCAAGATGGTAACAAGTCAGAGAATGACATAGAGAGCATCTACTATATGCGATCTGTCATTAGAAACCTTCAAAAAGATTCTCTTTTCTTGGGAAGCCAAGTATAGAACAAATAGACAAACAATACTGAAGGTACTTCCATCATCACATTATTCCATAAACCATGGCACTCCAAGAACCATCAACCACCTCCGCCACCTCCATCTCTTCGTGCTCCAACCACTGCAATTGTGGAAGAGGAGGGTGGTAGCTCCGTCGGCCTGAATTCTACATATCTCAGTTCTCAATTAATCTTCAGAAGCTCGAATTAATAGATGATAACTAATAGAGTTCCGGACCTATTAACGGTAGAATATTGAATCAGATTTGTTTTGCTTGTAGAAAAAAATTAGCAGGCACATAAAAATTAGTGTCTTGATATTATAAAATTTTAGGATTAAGGGGTTAAGTGTCATGACTCGGTTTCTCGAGCCATGATGGCGCCTACCAACCCTCAAGTAGGCAACCCAAACCCTGTCTCGGAACATGACAATAATGGGACTGAGGGGGAATTATCCTCAACTAAGTGAAGCATAAATAAACATAACACATAAGATGAAGGCAAAAGCGAACCCAAAACTATATATAAAAAAGATACCTCCTAAAACCTGGAAGTCACATGTATAGAACTACTGAAAGATTACAAGTCGCAAAAGTGGACCAAACAAACAAGACTGCCTCAAAAGGAAAAAGGAAAAAGGCAAGTCAAATTTAAGTGTAAATATGAAATGGAAGCATGAAGCCCTAGAACACCATATGCTCAGTCTGGTCTCCGGAGCAGACTACTGTACACTCGACCTCAACACTGATAACTGGGGTTCGGACCTGCATCACTAAAACAGATGCAGAGTGTAGCATGAGTACTAAAGCAACATGTACCCAGTAGCCATCATAGGTTGATTGAGCAATAAAGATAAAAACATACCTAGGCCCCCCATAAGACCCGCTAGGTAAACTTAACCACAAACAAACAAGAACCCGAACGGACTCCCATAAGCCCGAAAGGTACATAAAGTAGCCAAAACTACAGAATCCAAAGGAAACCCAACTCCAAACCGGCACAACCAAAAACTAAAAACCAGTCAACAAGTCTGACTTCCATATCATGCCACCCAGGCAGCCAGAAACTTTGGGGCATTACCCCGGCAGGAGAGTGTCACGCGGGGGTAAATCAATCCCCTCCAAAAGCACTAACACAAATTCCCAATAGGCTAAAACTTTGTGCCCTTCCCAAGCTAGCCAAGTGTGCAATCTTACACTCCTGAGGTACCTGCCCTATTCAGACAGAGTGTGCGGGCCTATCAACTCCAAAGAGGACCTCAAGTCACTCATATCCAACTAACCAGCCAACTAATAATCTGGGGGTCTTTCCCAATGATAGGCTGGTGAGTCAGCTATCACTCCCGAGGGACCCTACTCAATGCCATTTAGAGTGTGCGGGTAAATTCACCTCCGTAGAAGATCTGAAATTCTAAGATATCGTGAATCGACGTCTGATATACCGTGAGTTCACGGTATTTTTAATACATTTCACTTACAAGTTGTGTGTTTCTAGGGCCTTTTTGTATTGGTTTTTATGTGTTTTTATCATATTTTGTAGGAAAGATGTTCAGGCACGAAAGTAAAGAGACAACTGATAGAAATGCAGAAAAAGGCATCTATGGAAGTGATCTATGGACCGTAGGTCCATTGATGCTATGTAGATAGTGGTCGTGGATAAGCAGGCATGAAAGGCAAATCAGGGAAATCTGACAAAGTGTGGAACCACGGTGGACATTGATGGTCCGTAGATGGATCTACGGACCATACTGATGATCTGTAGATTGATACTGCGAGGGTTCCACTACCTGATTTTTCAAGATTCCAAGTGTGGAGCTACAAAGGGGGATTGATGGACCGTAGATCGATCTACGGTCCGTACTGTAGTTCCATCGTTTGCTTCAGAGAAGCTAATTTTTGGAAGCTGAAATATTCTGCAAGTCCTGGCTGACGGAAGGGACTCACGGACCGTAGATCCATTGACGGTCCGTGAGTCAGTCTCGTGGAATGAAGAAGCGTCCCTGAACAAACATTTCTTATTTTATTTCCCTTTTGATTTAGGACTTGTTTTATATAAATAGGGCATGTAAACCTCATTTTTGGGGTTGAATTTTATTACTTTTATTCTAGTTCTTGACTTGGGGATATTAACTTGCAACTTTAGCAATTCGTATTTTCCTAAGTTCGTTTTGAAGATTTTGGTGTTGAATTTATGTGTTTATTATTCCTCTTACGTAAGTTCATAATTCTTTCATCTAAAACAATGAATTGTGTTCATATGATTATGGGTAACTAAAATCCAGAACTAGGGTTGTTGGAACCATGAGTGATTAACAAAGTATGAATAGTAACAAAGTAATTCATGAATAGTGTTGTTACATGCATTGATAATTCTTTCATTTAGAAGTCTTTTTAACGAGTGCACGCGTTAGAACTAGCCTTGTTGCTACTTGTCGGACCAAAGAGGTAATCAACAAGAAAAGAATTATCAATATACATTTAGTGTGATACTATCTAATAGGCTAGTATCGATTGGTGCGAAGTAATAACTAAGCCAAATATCGATTATGATGTCTAATATGAGTTAAAGGTAATGGTTAGTAAATTATACACACGTAGCCGGACCAAGGTGGTGGGTGAGATTCTCTAGATGCCGGACCAAGGATTTAGAGATACCTAACTTATCACTTTGCATATAGTACACTAGGAAAGGATTGCTATTACTAGGATTACTGCGTTATGAGCTTGTGGGGAACACATATACCTTAGTTAATTCTCTCATCCTGATAACAACCGAAATTGACTTTTGTTAATTGATTACGTACAAACTTCTTACAATTTGTTTCACAAATACCCCATTTTAATTACCTGTTTCTGGAAGTAATTTGACTAATTGAATATAATTATTGGTTAAAGAAAAGTTTAAACCATTTTCCTCGTGGGATCGAGCCCAACCTACAAGTTGGGTTCTTTACTTGATAACGATCGCTTATGCTTCTCTAGGGAGGTGTAATTTGAGCATATGAAATTTTAGCACCGCTGGCAGGGAAATTTGTCTTTTAGATTTATTTTAACTACATTAATGAACGTTAGTCAAATATTTCCTAATTTTGCTTTTTCTCTTTGTTTTTGTGTCTCTCAGGTTCTGACTCTAGTGTATGCCAAGTGCACGGAGACAGGGTGAACCACTTACTCCTTACGATCCAGAGTTGAACCGCACTTTGCGAAGAATGAATAATCCAGGAGATCCAGTTAATCATATGGAAGAAAATACAGGTGATGCAGTTGAGTTACAGCAGCCGAGGGTAGTTGGTAGGGACAACCAGGTTCCAGCTGACAATGAATTGTGAGATGCATTGAGGGTGCAAGATCCACCAAGCCCACGACAACATGACAACTATCGAGGCAACATCAATATAGCAGACTCTAATGGACCTATTGTCCTACCCCATCTATCTCTAGGGCACACATTTGTGCTGATTAGTAGATTGATGCAGATGCTTACAACAAGGGGCTTATTCTCAGGATTTCCATCGGAGGACCCACATGCTCACTTAGCCAAGCTAAGGGTGGTTTGCAAAAGTTGTGTAGGTAGACCAGACTTGGATATGGATATCATCGGATTACGAGTGTTCCCTCTATCACTGACAGACGATGCTGCAATATGTTAACTGAGTTTCCTTATAACTCAATCTTTACATGAGACCAACTGACGGATGTGTTGCGAGCAAGGTACTATCTAGTGTACAAGAAGCTAAATCACAAAGATAGGGTCAATAATTTTGTAGCATTACCTGGAGAGTCTGTGAGTAGCTCCTGGGACAGATTCACTGCGTTCATAAGAGGTGTCCCAAATCACCGTATTGATGATGAGTCGCTGAAGGAATATTTTTATCGAGGTCAGGATGACAACAATAAAGCAGTGCTTGATAGTATTGCAGGAGGTTCATATGGAGATGACACATATGCACATATTTCTGAAAAACTGGAGAAGATCTCTCGCAACAATAAAGCATAGAGCACTAGGAGGTCAGATACTGGTAGAAACACATTTGCCATTCAGAATACAAACACCCAGTCTATGGATGAGATTCGTGAGGAGATGGCTCAGATGAGGACCGAGTTGGGGTTTGTATTGAAGCATGTGAGTGGAGGTACAGAGAACATAAATGATATGAATTACTTGACTAGAACGCCACCACCAGTTGAAGAGTGTTACTATGAAGAGAATGCTTATGCGGTGAATTATAAGACGGGGGTTTCCCACCAAACGCCTAAGGATCCAATGCGGATAATAAGCGCCAAGGTCAAGAAACCAAGGTCAGAACTATGGCAATTACAATCGAAAGGGTCAATATGTCCGGGATGGGAACTTAAATTGCAACAGCAACAACAACTACAACAGGAACAATTATGGCAACAGAAACGATCGGGTTGGACCTTATGTTCCCTCTCAAAATCGAGAATCTGGTACTAGGGAAGCTGGAGGCAATATGGCGCGTATTGAACATATGATGCAGAAGATGATGAGAAGGTTTGATGCAACTGATGAGAATGTGAAGGAGATGAGAAACGACTTTTCTGGTATTGATCATAAGGTTGATGCCCATGCAGTGTCAATAAAGCACCTAGAGTAGTGGATGACCCAGTTGTCTACTACCGTGAACCCACGTCAACCTGGTACTCTTCATAGCAACACCATGCAAAATCTAAAAAATGACGGTCATTGTATGGAAGTTACTACTCGAGGGGGTAAGCAAACAATAGATCCACCTATGCCGTCTGTGGTCGATGTTGAGATTAGAAAAGAAAATGATGTGGTAGAGGTTAGAGAAGAGTCTGAGACTGCGACAGAGAAAGAAGCGGATATATCTCAGAAAGTGGTTCCCATACCTAGACCTCCACCACCTTATCCACAGAGGTTTGTGAAGAAGACTGAAGATGGTAAAATCACAGGTTTATTACTATGTTGAAGAACCTTTTCGTCAACATTCCGTTGATAGAAGCTTTGGAGCAAATGCCTGGGTATGCAAAGTTTATGAAAAATATGGTAAAAAAGAAGAGGTCTTTAAGTTTTGAAGATGATGATAGATTACAACATTGTTGCGCTATTGCTACAAGGTCTCTTCTGCAAAAGAAGGAGGATCCTGGTGCCTTCATGATTCCATGCACTATCGGATTGTTACACTTTCCTAAGGCATTGTGTGATCTTGGTGCTAGCATCAACCTCATGCCATTGTCTATTTATAAAAAGTTGGGTCTAGGGGACCCAAAGCCCACTACAATGCGGTTACTAATAGCCGATCGAACTGTGAAGAGGCCCATTGGTGTACTCCATGATGTGCTAGTGAAAGTGGAGTCTTTCATTTTTTTGGCAAATTGTGTGATTCTTGACTGTGAGGTTGATTTTGAGGTTCCCATCATCCTAGGGAGACCATTCCTTGCCACAAGGCTTGCGTTGGTTGATATGGAAAAGGGACAGATGAAGTTCAGACTGAACAATGAAGAAGCAACTTTCAATATTTGTAGGTCCATGAAGCAGAGTGGTGAGCTCCAAACGGTATCTGCTATAACCTACAGAGTTGAGAGTGGAGCAGAAGTGCAAATTGAAGAGTGACTCGGTGTTGGGGCACTAGCAGCAGTTATGATGAATTTCGATAGTGATGGTATTGAAGATTACGATGAGTTAATAGCTGCACTTGATAGGTGTGAATATCGGTCAAAATAAAAGAAGAATGAGTTAGACATGAAGAATCGTGAGTCTCCACCAGCGAGAACATCTATTGTGGAGGCACCGAAATTGGAGCTTAAGCCTGTACCACCACATTTGAAGTATGTATTCTTGGGAAAAGATAACACTTTGCCGGTCATCATTGTGGCAGATCTAAAAGCGAGACAAGTAGAGTGCTTGGTAACTGTATTAAAGAGGTTCAAGCGAGCTATTGGGTGGACAATTGCAAATATTATTAGGATTCCTTCCGGTATTTGTTCCCACAAAATACAACTCATGCCAGATCCCAAACCTAGTATTGAGCACCAAAGAAGATTAAATCCACCTATGCAAGAGGTAGTTAAAAAAGAGATCATAAAGTGGCTGGATGCGGGACTTATTTATCCCCATTGCAGATAGTAGTTGGGTGCGTCATGTGCAATGTGTCCCAAAAAAAGGTAGTTTTGATGTGGTTCCAAATAAACGAAATGAGGTTGTTTCAATGAGGCTCGTGACTGGATGGAGAGTATGCATGGACTACCAGAAGCTAAATGCTTGGACAGAAAAGGACAATTTCCCTATGCCATTCATGGATCAGATGTTGGATAGACTTGCTGGTAAGGGTTGGTATTGTTTTCTTGATGGGTATTCGGGCAACAATCAAATTTCTATCGCTCCAGAAGACTAAGAGAAGACCACCTTCACTTGCCCTTATGGGACTTTTGCTTTGAAACAGATTCCATTTGGGTTGTGCAATGCTCCAACAACCTTCCAGCGCTGTATGATGTCAATATTTTCTGATATAGTGGAGGACACTATTGAACTGTTCATGGATGATTTTTCAGTTGTAGGTGATTCCTTTGATCGTTGTCTGGATCATTTGGTCGAGGTGCTTACAAGGTGTGAAGACTGTAACTTGGTACTGAATTGGGAGAAGTGTCATTTCATGGTCAAAGAAGGTATAGTGTTGGGTCATTGAATTTTAGAGAAAGGTATTGAGTTTGATAGAGCTAAAGTTGAGGTAATAGGAAAACTTCCGCCACCTATTTCTGTAAAGGGTGTTAGAAGTTTTCTTGGGCATGTTGGGTTCTATAGGAGGTTCATAAAAGACTTTTCAAATATTGCACACCTATTATGCAAACATGCTCAAAAAAGAGTAAAAGTTTGATTTTGATGATGCTTGTCTGAAAGCATTTAGAGAGTTAAAGGAGAAGTTGGTTACTGCACCTATCATTATTTCACTAGATTGGGGACAGCCATTTAAGTTAATGTGTGATGCAAGTGGAGTGGCGCTTGGTGTGGTACTAGGACAAAGGAAAGAGAAAATTCTTCACCCTATTTACTATGCTAGAAAATCTCTAAATGTGGCCCAGAAGAATTATACAGTGACTGAGCAAGAACTTCCTGCAGTGGTTTTCACATTTGAAAAATTTCGATCCTACTTGCTTGGTACCAAGGTCATAGTACACACTGACCACTCTGCATTAAGTATTTGATGGCAAAGAAGGATGCAAAGCCGAGGTTGATTAGATGGGTATTATTGCTGCAAGAGTTTAATTTTGTGGTAAAAGATAGAAAGGGGACCAAAAATCAAGTTGCTGATCACTTGTCCAGATTAGAGGAAGAGGCTATGCTAAAGCTTGGTGATAGGGCTGAAATTAATGATGTTTTTCCAGATGAACAGGTATTGGTTGCTTCTCATGATTTTATTCCTTTGTTAGCTGACTTTGCTAATTATTTGGCAGGCGATGTTGTGCCCCCGGAGTTGTCTTTTCACCAAAGGAAAAATTTTATGCATGATGTGAAGAAATTCTTTTGGGATGAGCCTTACTTGTATCGTAGTTGTGCTGATGAGATTATTCATCGATGTGTGCCCGAGGTTGAGATGTTGAGTGTACTTGAAGAATGCCATTCATTGCCTGTTGGTGGGCATCATAGTGGTATTCGGACTGCGCATAAGATTTTGCAGTGTGGGTACTACTGGCCTACCATCCACTAAGATGCTCATGATTTCGCCAAGTCTTGTGATCGTTGCCAAAGAGAAGGAGGAGTTTCAAAGAGGCAAGAGCTTCCTATGAATCCTATTTTGGTGATAGAGTTGTTTGATGTATGGGCATTGATTTTACGGGTCCATTTGTGAGTTCACATGGGATGAAGTATATTCTTGTTACGGTTGATTATGTATCGAAATGGGTAGAAGCAGTTGCGCTATCCAACAATGAAGGCAAAAGTGTCACCGCATTTATGAAAAGAATATCTTCTCCAGAATTAGTACCCTGAGGGCGATCATCAGTGATGGAGGTTCCCACTTTTGTAATAAGTTGTTCAAGGCGCTACTTGAGAAGTATGGTCTCCGCCATAATGTAGCCACTTCTTTCCATCCACATACTACCGGACAAGTTGAAGTATCCAACAAAGAGATCAAATAGATTTTGGCAAAGACTGTGAATGCTAATAGAATGGATTGGTCAAGGATGCTTGATGATGCTCTATGGGCCTATCGCACTGCATACAAGACCCCATAGGTATGTCTCCTTACCAACCTATATATGGGAAGTCTTGTCATTTACCGGTAGAGCTAGAGCACAAGGTAATGTGGGCAATGAAGAAGCTAAATTTTGATTGGGGCACCGCATCTAATCAAAGAATGAATGACTTGAATATGCTTGATGAGTTTCGCCTAAAAGCTTATGAAAGTTCAGCCTTGTACAAAGAGAAATGGCTCTACCGGATGATGTCGCTCGGTATCCCAGGTAGCCTTCTCTAATGGATGATGCCTCTAACAGACCTTCACCACAGGAATGGCTCTAGACCTCACCTGCCTTACATATTTGGCCAAAACAACAACTAACTCCTTAATATAGGTCAGGCGATCATCCAACTCAACAACATCATACTGGTGCACATGAGACTTATTTGGATGATACTGATGCAACATCGAAACATGGTAAATTGGGTAAATAGCCGAGAATATTGGGATAAAGCTAACGCATATGCCACGTCACCAACTGTCTTCAAAATGTCAGAAGATCCAATGTACCAGGGGATATGCTTGCCCCGCATCCCAAATCTCATCACAACCTTCATGGGCGATACACGGAAGAATACCTGATCACCAATGGAAAATCTCAACTGTCGATCCCTGCGATCCGCAAAACTTTGATATGTACTCTGAGTCATCTTATGCCAATCTTGAATTAACCTCATATGAACTAAGGCCTTATGAAAAAAGTTTGTATCACGCGGCTTAGGCTCCGTAGACTCAAACCAACCAACTGGAGTGCGACAATGCCTAAGGTACAAGGCCTCAAATGGGGCCATCTGAATGCTAGAATTGTAGATGTTGTTGTACGCAAACTCCACCAAAGGCAAGAAATGGTCCCATTGATGTCTAAAGTCCATAACACAGGCCAACATCATATCCTCAAGGACCTGAATAGTATGCTCCACTTGCCATTGGTATGTGGGTAAAATGCTATGCTATGATCGACACGGGTGCCCAACTTCTCCTAAAATACCCTAAAAAGGGTGGAGGTAAATTGTTAACCCCTATCTAAAATGATAGAAACACGCACACTTATGAGTCCAAGATTTGGACTCACTTAAGGGCTTATTTACATAGGTATGGTGTCCTCAAATGCTTATTTTGTGTCAATAACAAATGTAAAACCCTTGATTTCCAGGTACATAGATTGGGGAATAAAGCAAGGACACTAATTTGTAAAAAAGAACGAAGGAAGCTGAAAGAATGAAGAAAAGCAAGCTTGGTGATCGCCAAGTCCACTTGGCGAGTAACCGAATGGCTGCTTGATCTCCCAAAGTTCCAGTGTGTAAAGCCCTGAAGAAAAGAACCAAGTCGGGGAGAAAAGTTATAGACCATGAAGATACTGAAGGCTAAGGAAGAAAGCTGATGGAATTGACCAAAGGGTGGATCACCGAGTGGTTCGGCGAGCCCTACTTATTGAGCCTAGTGGCTCTTTGTAGCATATTTTTGGCGACTATAAATACATTTTTGAGCGTTTAGTTTAGTATCAATTAATCAATTAGAGTATCTGATATCATATTTTCTTAGTTTGGAACATTGAGACAAGTTTTCCTTTAACTTTAAAGAATTGAAGTTTTTCACTTTTTAGAAATTGGAAGTGGGTCATTGAGATTCTTCGAGTTGGACCTTTGTAAAGGAAAAATAAGTCTTACCCAATTGATGGAAACTCAATTTAGTAACAGTTTTTTTTCTTTTTATGATGTCTAGCTTAAACCCAATTCTTAGGGTGTGATTATGTGATTATGGGCTAATTTAGCGTATTGCTAATTGTAAATTTGAATGCTGTTTAAAAGTGAGTTCAATCATTAATTGTGGTTTAATTTAAGAATTATAGTTGGAAATTCAGTTTTACCATTGTGTTTTTGGCTTGCTCGAGAGAGAGGTTTTCAAACTAAGATTATCGATTGATGGTCTGTGAGTATTGGGTTGTCATGGGTTCAACTCGAGAGAGTGAATCCTAAACCTTTTCCCACACACTCAGCTTAAGAGAGTGAATGGACTAAATTGTAGGATGTTCTTATTTTTCATGCTTGTCGATGTTCGAGAAAAATCAGTTTGATTCAGGGTGAATTGTTCGAAAGAAAGTTTACCCCCTCTATAGTCTAGCTTACTCACTAATATCTAGCTATTTTCAAATAGTTGCAATTACCCATTTGTCTATAATAGCCTATAATAAAATCACATCCTAATAGCCCATCTCATTATTGTTGATTTCGTACAGTTTTCTGCTATTGTAGTTGATAATTTCAAACCAAAACCCCCATTTGACATTCGTGACACCCCCTGATTTGAATAATGTCTTAATTCAAAATTTTCTACTCTTACGATTAATTTGACCATATTCATACTTTACTATTGAATCTTAAACACGTACCGCTCCCTGTGGGATTCGACCCCAACTCACTTAGTTGGGTTTTATACTGACTAGCATTTGTTGACACTTAGAATTGGTTGAAGTTTCTTTGAAATGATAATCAAAATGGCACCGCTGCCGGGGAGTGGTGTTGGTTAATATTCTTTTGGTAAAGTTGAATTTTGTTCTTTTTAGTTAGAGTTGAATCTACTTACTTTTAGTTTTAGTTGGTATGTTGCTTGTTTAGAACAGAAGGAAGGATCATGTCTTGTAGCAACGGTAACCATGTGAGCCAACCTTCTTTGAAAATGATGACTCTGAGGGATAATATCCTAAGTTTCAAGCAATTGGAGGGTGAGTCAATCCATGAGTTATGTCTGAGATTTAACACATTATTGCTGCAATGACGAACTCCTGGAATTCCAGATAAGATGCTACTGGACTGATTCTAGAGAGGTCTTGGTCTTGAGAACAGAGGAATGGCTGACCAAATTTCTCCAGGTGGTCTCACATGACTACCCTATGCAATAGCAGCCCAACTCCTTGATCACATGGCCAAGACCAACAATGAGACAGAAAAGGACCAGGTCTTGCCCACACTGTTGACTCGGCTAGATCTCTTGGCAAAAAAGATCATGGAATTAGAAGTACCATACCAAAAGAAAGATAGGTACATTCCCCCTTATGAGCATAGAAAGTCCAAGAAGTACGAGGGTGGACAAGTAGACAAGGTACTCTCACTTATTCTCCACAAAGTCGAAGTACATGACACAGTGTTGAAAGAGATAAAAGATAATGTCTCATTGCGGAATTAAATGCCTGTCTCCCATTCCATATCTATTCAGATATTGGAGACCTATATGGGTCATGTGTTGTCTCATCTCCACCCTAAGAGTGAAGTCTAAGTGGGACTTGGGTCGTGCCATGACGTTAACTAAGGCGCTTCTTGGGAGGCAACTCAAGTTTTATTGCTATCTTTTTATTTCTGGAATAATTGTGTGTTGATTCTTCAGATGAAAGTGTGAAATGTGGTTGAAAAGTGCAAGTTGGCGAGCAAATTGTCCGGTCAGTGACTCGCTGAAAAGGTCGGAGAGCCAGACCTGGACCGCCGTTGGATAGTAGAAATTATGAAGTTGGAGTCTATGAAACTCAGTGAGCCCATGGACCACTTGGCAAATAGCCAAATAGGTCAGAGATTCTGACTTTGTCCTCCGTTTGGACCCCACATTAAGTAGAGCTCCAATAAAACTCGGTGAGGTAAGTACCCACTCAGTGTGTTACTGAGTGGTTCGGCAAAGCAAATTAATGTCGCCGAAAGGGAAAGAACTGGACGGTTTTTAAAAGGCCAAATATTTAAAATTTCAAACTCTTTCACATTCCCTCATTTTTTAACTTACCAAAATCATACCCGCACTATATGTTCTTCATTTTCGTGTTGTTACCACTTCTTAGTGATCGATCTTGTGTTTGGAGTTGGAATCTATTGCCACCTAGCTTCTCAAATCATATACTCAGCATTAAAAGTTGGTTTTTCGAACACCAAAACTCATAATTAGTGGTTAACCTCATTTGCACTTGTTTTGTTTTTAGTGATGTGTGTTGGGCCACTCTAAATTCATAAATGTATGTTTGCCTGCCTGTTTTAATTTTGATATCGTGCTTTGAATTCCTAAGTTGTTGATTTCTCGATATTATGTGCTTTAAAGTTGATCTAAATTGTTGGGTTGAGCTTATTTGTTGTTGGGTCTAGTCGGGTGATGTTTGAGTAACCCATATTTGTGCTTAATGATGTGATTTGCCTAATGATGGAGCATTTGACGTCATTCTTAAGTCATCAAATTGCCAATTTTGGCCAAATCAGGGAAAGTCTAAGTACCTCGGTGGCATGGATCTTATGGGTCTAAGTTTAATTGAATGAGTGCATGGTTTGATTTTGTTTTCGAGGGCTGCGGGGTTGATTTTGGAAGTCAGGTATAATGTAGGCACGTTGGGCAGGTTGGTGAGCTAGGTCGAGCTCCCCGAACCACTCAGTGGTTCACCGAACCCCCCTTGATGGCCTTTAATATCATGGTTTTTGATGCTTTTAGTTCTTTAACTTTCGGCGAGAAGCCTGAGTTCGTTGAGTGCATTCAGCGACCCACCGAATGCCTTCTTTGATCGCCCTTTTTGTGCCCCTAACCCCTTAAATGCACTGTAACGTTCGGCGGGCTAGTCGATTGCTGTTGGCGATTCACCGAAAGGCCCCTTCCATCGCTGACATGCTATTTTTCTGGAAATATTTGAAGCCAATCGTTTCGACGAGCCCGATCTATCTCGCCAAAGTGATTCGGTAACTCAACGATCAGTTCGGCGATTCTTTCTACATTATGATTTCTGTGATTTTCCTGAAATATTTCTAACTTTCTACGATGTTTTTGCAAATATGGCTAAAACCAATTTGGACATCCCGCCTCATAAAAGAGAACTTGGCATAGTAATAAATGAAGTGGCAGCAAACCCTCCTAAAAAGGGAAAGACGGCACCTCCAATGGGAGGCAGGGTAAGAGGCCCATATCTGAGGTTCCTGAGCACAACTACGGCAGCGAGAGAGAGTCCTTTGACTCCCAAGCTGTATTCTCTGAGAACGATGACGACCAGCCTCTACAGTTGATGCTTATCGTGACAAACAACACTAACTACAGTTCGAGTGTCTACGATCATCGATAATATAGTAACCAAACTGAGGGTAGGGGTCGGGTCCCAAGAGAGCGGTTTTGAGAATACGCAGCCAACTAGAATTTCGTTCTAATAAGTCGTACCTAAAGAGATTTGCGAATAAAAACATTATAAATCAATGGGGGACACAAAAGTGAAAAATATCGATTTGGCGGTTTTGTCACAAAATCAATTAAAAAACAGAAAAATGCAAACGAAAATCAAGTATGATGGGAGATTTTTGGGCTGTGACCGCAATACAAGTAAATCTAGATTGTTAGGTACAAGCTTTCGATAGAAAATCTGTAGATTTATAGTAACTAGGCTAAGCTTTAAGTGGAAATAAGTTCTCTCTCAGGCAACTTACCCCGTTTCAAATGGGTTTCTCTCGGACACCCACTTGTAGCATGAAGATCAGTCTACGCCTTACCCAACTCACTCTCTCGAGCTGAGTGTTAGAATATGGGACTAGGGCTCACCCTCTCGGGCAGAGCCTCATGTTGACCCACTCCTTAGGCCATTAGTCTAGTGGTGTTGGTTTTGTGACCTCTCTCTCTCGCAAACGGAAAACACATAGGTGGTTTTGTTATAGCAATTACAAATGCATTAAATTAAACCACAACCACTAGGTAAAATCACCATTAAACCATCAACTAGCAAGACCGAACAACAACATTAACTCACATTTGCAGAATCACACCCCTAAAATGGGGTTTTTAGCCACATATCAAGAAATAGAAAGTTATACCTTCAATGATGTTGAAATCAAATGGGTATATAGAAATAAGTCTTGATTTAGGCAAAGAAAGAAGAATCAAGGAGACCCAGTTCCAATTTTGGGAAGATGAAAGCTTTTCTTCTTCAAATCATCAAAACCCTCTCAAACTTGATAGAAAATAAGAGCCGACAAATAAGGTGGTTAGAACTTTTGAAAGACTATGACATGAGTATCATTTACCACTCCGGCAAAGCTAATGTTGTAGCGGATGCACTTAGTAGATTGTCCATGGGTAGTGTTGCTCATATAGAAGATGAAAAGAAAGATTTAGTTTGTGATGTGCATAGATTGGCTCGGCTAGGTGTCCAACTAGTTGATTCCACCAAGGGTGGTTTCATGGTTCATAATGGCTCAGAATCGTCCTTTGTTGTGGATGTAAAGTCTAAGCAAGACCTTGATCCTTTATTTGTTGAATTGAAAGAGTCAGTACTAAAGAAGTCTGTTGAAGCTTTCTTCCAAGGAGGAGATGGTTTAAGTGAGAAAATTTTAGAAGAGGCTCATAGTTCTAAATATTCTATTCATCTGGGAGCCACCAAGATGTACTGTGATCTACGGGAAGTCTATTGGTGGAATAGTATGAAAATGAATATTGCGGAATTTGTTGCCAAATGTCTAATTGTCTACAAGTTAAGGTTGAGTATCGAAGGCCGAGAGGCTTTTTGCAAGATATACCAATTCCCACTTGGAAGTGGGTAGAGATGAATAAGGATTTTATTTTGGGTTTGCCTCATTCCTAAGGCAACATAATTCTATTTAGGTCATTATTTATAGGATGACAAAATCAGCCTACTTTATTCGCGTCAAAATTTCTCATTCGGCGGAAGACTATGCCAATTTGTATATAAGGGAGATAGTGAAGTTACATGGAGTTCCTTTATCTATTATTTTGGATCGGGGTACTCAATTTACTTCACACTTCTGGAAGTCATTCCAAAAAGGGTTTGGTACTAAGGTGAAGCTTAGCACCGCTTTCCACCCTCAAATGGATGGTCAAGCGAAATGCACCATTCAAACTTTAGAGGACATGTTGAGGGCGTGTGTTATAGATTTGAAAGGTAATTGGGATGACCACTTGCCATTAATAGAGTTTGCCTTCAATAATAGTCACCACTCAAGTATCGATATGGCTCCTTTTGAAGCCCTGTATGGTAGGAGATGTAGGTCTCCGGTTGGTTGGTTTGAGGTAGGTGAGATTGCTCTTATTGGTCCTGAATCGGTTTATGAGGCTTTTGAGAAAGTTCGGCTCATTAGAGAGAGGTTGAGAATGGCTCAAAATAGGCAAAAATATTATCCCGATGTGAGGAGAAAGGACCTAGAATTTGAAGTTGGTGATTAGGTCTATTTGAAAATCTTCCCTGTGAAGGGTGTGATTAGGTTTGGCAAAAAGAATAAACTTCGACCCCGATATGTTGGGCCATATCAAATTTTGAAGTGTATTGGGAAAGTTGCCTATGAATTGGATTTGCCAAATGAGTTGGCCCTGGTTCATCCGGTATTTCATGTTTCTATGCTTAAAAATTGTATTGGAGATCCGGTATCCATTATTCCCCTAGAAGGGTTCGGAATTGACGAAAGTCTTTCATATAAAGAGGTTTCGGTAGAAATATTAGAACGGAAACTCAAGAGATTGAGAAACAAGAAATTAGCTTCCATTAAGGTTTTGTGGAGAAATCACCTAGTTGAGGGTGCTACTTGGGAGGCCAAGGCTGATATGAAGTTTCGATATCCTCATCTCTCCTATTCAAGCTTGAGGTAAATAGTTTCTCTTGAGTTTTAGTGTTTTGGAGGTCATGTGTGTATGTAAGCTTTTCCATGATTTCCCTATGTTATGCATGTTATTGATGAAATTCATGTTTAGTAAGAAAATGAGTTATCATGATTTATGTTCCTCATGTTGTTGTGCATATAGTATGATATGCTTATTTAACTTCATGAAATGAGTTGATGAACATGCTTTAAGTATGCTTTGAGAGTAATTGCATATTGGCTCCATGGCATGATGTAGAGAATGATTTTAGTTGGAGAAGGTAGTTCCTTCTATAAATATGTGAAATGTTGAGTTTCATGCATATTGGGTTGATAGATGTAGTTCCTATTCCCTTGTATTGCATTGATTATGTTTTGAGATAGAGTTGATGTTTCCTCATTCCGTAAGGTGTGTAGAACGTCATTCGAGGATAAATGGTCCCAAGGGGGAGATAATGTAACACCCCGGAAATAAGTAGCCTAAACTATAGCTAAAATGTGAGGGAAAAATTCAAGGAAAAAGGGTTAGAATCAAGGACGGAGGGCAAGGTCCAAAAGAGTGGTTAATGGCAGCCACCTTTGGTGTTTGCACTTCCCCATCCACCATGCCTGATGCTTATCGTGACCAACGACACTACTTCCGATTCAAGTGTCTAAGGTCATCGTTAATATAGTAACCCAACCGAGGGTTGGGATCGTCCCAAGGGAGTGGTTTTGAGAATTTATAGAAAAATAAAATTCAGTTCTAACTAGTCGTAGCTAAAGATATTAACAATTAAAAACATTTTAAATTAAAGGGGGACACAAAAATGTCAAATATCGATTAAGGGGTTTTGTCACTAATAAGCTAAAATTAGCGAAATCAACAAGAAAATCTAATAATGAGAGGGGGATTCTTGGGATGTGACTGGAATACAGGTTAATTTAAACTACTGGGTACATGCTTTCGATAGAGAATTTATAGAGTAATAGTGACTAGGTTAAGTTGTACGTGGGAATAAATTCTCTCTCAAGTAACTTACCCCATTTCAAATAGGTTCCTCTCGGACACCCACTTGCCGCATGAAGACCAGCCTACGCCTTACCCCACTCACTCTCTCGTGTTGAGTGTTAGGATATGGGACTAGGGCTCACCCTCTCGGGCTGAACCTCATGTCGACCCACTCCTTAGGCCATCGGTCTAGCAGTCTTGGTTTCACGACCTCTTTCTCGAGCAAGCCAAAAACACATGGATGGACTTGTATTTGCAACTTCAAACCCATTAAATTCGACCACAACTACTAGGTGAAATCACCATTAAACTACATTTAATGTATAAACAACCAAGACCCAACAACAATATTAACCCATATTCGCTACATCACACCCCAAGAATGGGGTTTTTAGCCACACATCAAGAGATAGAAATTTATACCTAAATGAGCTTGCATTCAAATGGGTATGAAGATTTAAGTCTTGTTACATGCCAAGAATGAACAAATGAAGAGACCTAAGTCCAAATCTTTGGAGATGAAACCCTCTTCTTCTTCAAGTTTCCAAAACCCTCTCAAACTCAAAGTAAAATAAAAAGTACTATTTTATATGAAAATTATAATAATTGCTTTTCACACTAAAAATATGATACTAAGCTAGAACTCTCAACGAGTATTTACAGTTTTCAAAAATCTGTGTTGTAGCGGACCATTCGGCGACATTAGTCGGAATCATCGATAAACTCGGCATTTCACCCTTTGGTTTAGTTCATCGCCGTTTTGCACCATCCTTCGGCATTGTCGTGCTCTGGGTCATTGGGCGACATAGTACTGCTTCGCAGAACTTCTCGGTGATGCCCCGACTACTCCTTTCTTCTGCCGACTTGATCTTTTCCTTCAAGGCTCAGCACACTGGAAGAAAAGGCGAAGTAAGACCCTTCAGCGACTCGCCCAGTGGACTCGGCGATCCTCAGGCCTTCATTTCTTTGTTATTTTCAGCTCTTTCATTCCTTTTTGTGATGTAGTGTCCATGCTTTCCTAACAACTTCACATACCTGAAACTTAAGGGTTTTCATTAGCTATTGAGATAAAAATAAGCATTTGAGAACACAATTCCTATTAAAATATAGCCCTAAATGATTCCAATTTGTGGACTCATCAATGCCCATCACCACGACGCCTGGGAGGGCTCATGGAAGGCTAGGCAGTAGCCTTACCGAAGCTGCCAAAAATAGCCTTCTCTCTTCACGAGGCACTTCACTGCTTGTGGTGAAGACCACGGCTCGTAGGAAGGCTCATGAAGGAGAGTTAGGGGTGTGAGGGTGTCAAAAAAGTGGCCTAGCCACTACCTCAAGGTCCATGAGAGGGACCACGGCTCATGGCTATCTCCATGGCTTGTGGAGCCCCTCGTGGGATTGCCTTGGGCTTGTGGACTAAAGGCACAATGTGCCAAGCCACTGCCTCAAGACCAAGGATGGGACCACAGCTCGTGGTCATGACCACGGCTCATGGGACCCCTAGTGGTCCCTGGGCAGGTGACTTAAATTAGGGGTATTTTGGGAACTTCCTTTTTAAGCCCTATCAAAATGAACTCATTTTGTATTATTTTTATACAACTATATAAGGCTTTTTAAGTCAAAATACACCCAATTACTTCATATTTTCCAAACACCCAAATCAAAACCCCAAAAGTTCATGTTCTACACAAAATTTCTCTCTCTAGAACTCAAGGAGGAAGAAGAGTAAAATTGGAGGTAGGGTTTGAAGAATCAAGGCTATTTCACTCAATTTCATTGATGAATCATACCTAAGGTATGGTAGTGTTTCCTCTTTGGATAATTCCCATCCAAGGAGTCCCTTCAAATTAAATTTCAAAACTAGTGATTTCCCTAAAGTTACAGTTTGACTTCAATCTTGTGGGTTATTTCCAAAAACGTTTTTCATGCTTGATTTATGATGGATTATGATTGAATTGATGTTTTATTGTTGATTAATGATGAATTCCCCCAAGAACCCATGAAATCCCTAATTTCCCAAATTTGGATCTTATGATGTGAGTTGTTGATTTTAGAAGGATGATATGAGATTATGCTTGTTATAGTTGGGTTACTTGAATCATATTCTCATCTATGTCTAATGTAGTAATTCTAAATGGTTTGATCAATTGTAGCCTAGAAAGGCAAGATATGTGAATTATGCATGACTATGAGATTTATGAATATGCTTTATGAACACTTTGAGAGTAAAGTTAATATGTTATGATCTAATTATTGTGTTGTTGGATGATGATCCTTATGTACACAATTAAGTATGAATATGATATGATGCGAAAGGTTTGTCACATGTATGGGTTCTAAGGTTGGAAGACTAGTCTCACCTAATGAATCTAAGAGATACTGTATGAGTTATGTTGGATTGATTGTCAAGGAATTCTTCCATAAATATGAACTTAAGTCATGACTTAATAATGAACTCAATGAGAATTATGCATAGCACTGAGTGGATATTGATATGAGATGGGAGCTCTTTCGTTAGTTGAGTTTGGGTTTTCCTAATACTAATCTCTTGGGATGGAAGCTCTTTCGTTAGTTGAGGTTGGGTTTCTACTAGAAATCCCCTTATCCCATAACTATGTGCCCTCATAGGTCTTTAGCTAATGGATCCATCTAAGCTGAGAGTATGGTTCTACCTTAGGCAAATAGAACACCCCTTTTCGGTGTGGGGTAGACACCGGATTCCATGTTATCTCACATGGCCTATGTCAGTTAAGGCTTATTCCATAATATGTTAATATGGACAAGAATATGATTTATAGACCATAGCTACTCAATAAGCTTTACATAGTATGGGTAGGAGTATGTGACCTTAATCATGCAGTGCACAAGTAGACTTTCACGGTACTTATGATATGTTGCTATTATGGTATGATGATCTATACATGATAATATGCTTTAGGACTTATGATTTCCAATACATTCATGATGAGTTCAAACTTCGTAATATGCATGATTTTCAACCAAAATGTCCTTTTTAGCATGTTTTCAATGATTTCTTGCATGGCTATCATACTTAGTGAATTTTTGTACTAACCTATATTTTTTCTACATTTTCTATAAGTGTAGGTTCCGATCCTTGAGGTTATCTCCTACTTGTTCAAAAGTTTGGATTGACTATTCTCCTTCCTTATTGGTTAATCCTCATGGTTCGAGGACGGATGATGATTTTCTAGTTTCCTTTTTTTTACTTTCATTTCAGAACTATGGTGTAAGGGTTGTGACCCTATTTAAGACTTCAATTGTAATAGATGGCTAATTGAGACAAGTCTAGACTTTCGCTTGCTTTTATGAAAATTTTAAGACTCGAAATGCGTTATTACTCTTTATTGTTCTTGACTTATGTTATGATATGCTAAGTGGATTACATCGTAGATCCTATTTGTCATGTTACGTCTAAGGAGTACCCTTGGGTCGTGACAAGAATTCATGGACTCCCGAAATATGTGTTGCTATAATATTTCTACCGGAGTCCAGATTCAGTCAGCAAGGGTGTGGCTGATCAGCTTGTTAGAGGAGAAAACATGCAACAACTGTTTGACATAGCATCTACTCTTCTTGATGAGACGAAAAAAAATCAACTGTGCTTGGTACTCTAGAGAAGATCAAGTGTCTCATTTTAACTT
Organism: Solanum verrucosum; assembly: GCF_900185275.1. Lineage (NCBI taxonomy): Eukaryota > Viridiplantae > Streptophyta > Magnoliopsida > Solanales > Solanaceae > Solanum > Solanum verrucosum. Next base: position 863,963 of record NW_026020084.1, on the reverse strand, counting down.
CAGGATGACAAAGGAACATATCGAAAAAGACCAAGAGCAAGATGAAAACATGGCCAATATGATGACCCAAATGGACCTATTGACGTAACATGTCATGTGAAGTGGTTATAAGGTTGTGAATGCGGTCGAAAATTAGTGGGGTGAACCTTGATGAAGCACACTTTGAAGCTATGTACAATGAAGTCGTGCATTTCTTGGCAAATCAGGAAGGAGATTTTTGTCTGAGCTATCCAAGGTCGAGTTGGAATCAAGGTTGGAACATGGATTGTGATGATGGCTAGAGAGACCGAGATAGGGAATGGCACGACCGTGTTATAAATTGGATAGAGCGGGACGGTGACAGAATTATATGTACCTCCTCATGAGCGTCAAAAGCCAAAAGAGCAAAGGGTTGATCCTAAAAATTTCCACACCGAAGATATGTTTGCACGCATTCTCAACATAGTGGAAGGATTGGACAAGGGGCTAAAGGAAATGATAGATGACGTCTCTTCTTTGAACCAAATAGTTACCTCACATTCGGTATCGATTAGGCTGCTGGAAACACAGATGGGTCAAATCTAAACTCATTAAAATCCAAAACCAAAATGAGGTTTACCGAGTGATATCATGGTTAACCCACAGAATGAAGCTTTAAAGTGTGACTTCATCATGCCACGACATTAAATAAGGCGCTTCTTGGAAGGCAACACAAGTTCTTAGGTTTTAATCTTGTTATTTGAATAACGGTTGTTAGCTGAGCATGTTGAAAATTTGAAATTTTGGAAAAAAAATAGGCAATTAGGCAAGCTCAGATACCTTTCGGCCAGCCCAACGCGGATCACCTTTTTTACCAACCAAAAGGTCGGAATTATGTTGACTTTGGCGGGCAAAAGTGTCATTCACCGCATCGCCGAGTCGGTCGGTGACATTAGTGACATCGCCGATCGAGGCGCAAACTGAAGGGTCAAAAGGGTTTCCAACCATTTTAAATTCAAAACTCTCTTTTATTTTGCATTTTCCAACTCTTGCACTCTTACACTTCATATTTAGATTACATTTTCTTGTTATTTTGTGGGGCGATCACTTGCTAGGGGGGATTTTCCATTTTTCTTTCGTATTTGCTCGCCTAGCTTTTCTTTCTGTCTATTTTTTAGGTTGGTGTTTTGAACTTGGCTTGATTTATTGTAGTTTCTGATGCATGCTCGTAAGATTGTTGGATCTATTGTATAATCCTACGAATTTGGTTAAATTCTAATTGAGGGTCTCTATTGTATCCTGATATTTTTTATGTTTCAGCCCCTATTTGTTAAACTCCATGTTTAAATTGCTTGAAAATGTGGGTGTGTAGTGGTAGTAGGTTGGGTATCGTGAGGGTGAAGTCTTAGTAACCCGAATGGTATCGATTAACTGAATTTTCCCAATGATAGAATGGGTGACGTCATTCTTAAGGGAAAAAAATGTTGATTGACCAATTTTTGACAAATTCGGGGAAGTCTAAGTACCCCGGGGTCATTATTGATATGGGTCTGGGTTTAATTGCATATAAAAGGGCTTTAATTTCATTATCGTGGGCAATGTATGGAAAAGTGAAGGTCGGGGTCAAAAACTTGCACGAGAGACCAATTGGCAAGCTTGGTCGAGCTCGCCGAATGACTCGGTGGTTCGCCAAATGACCTCTCGATCGCCTTTTTGTTCTTAATATTTTATGGTTGGATTCTATAACATTCGGCGATATGCATGAGATCGCCGAGTTTATTCGGTGACTCGCTGAATGTCTCTACGATCGCCCTTTGTCAGCCCCAATTTTGGCAAAATATTTTGCAACTTTCGGCAAGCCGAATGAGTTCAGCGAATCGCCGAGTGACCCTGGACATTGCCGACTTGTGCTATTTTTTGTGCAATTTTGTTCTGTAACTTTTGGCAAGCCCGACATAGCTCGTTGTATGAGTTCGGTGACTCGGAGAACTAGTCGACTAGTTTTTTTGAATCCTTTCAACAATGGTTTTTTGATGAACTATTTCTAACGTATTGGTTCGTTCTGTGTAGGATCGACAACCATAGTGGAAGCATATATAGACAATTGTTTGAACTTCAAAGCATATTCTTCCACACTCATTCTTCCTTGAGGAAGGTTGATGAACTCAGGTACCTATTCCTCTCTCATTTCAAGGGGAAAGAACCTATTAAGGAAAGTAACCTTAAACTTTTTCCAATCGAGAAGACTCACATAAACTGCCATCTCTTCCTTCTATTGGTTGAACCAAACTTGAGAAACACCCTTAAGTTGGTAAGCGGCCAATTCCACCTTTGCCACTGGCGTCACTCCCATGATCATCAACACCTTCCACATTTCATAAATGAACTCTTGAGGGTCTTCATCAACCTTAGAACTATGAAACTCCGAAGAGTTCATTCTAGTGAAGCCTCTCACTCTAGTCGTCATCATACCCACATTTGGGTTCATGGGGACCGCAACCTCCCCATTGACTTGAGCCATCATAATTGGAGCCAACACTTGGAAAGCAGCCCTAAAGTCTGCATTAGTCTCTTGCTCGACCAAAGGGTCGATCGGAACTTGAGGGGGTTGAGGAGAAGCCTCTTCTTCCATAATCTCTCCCGCATTTCTTCTAGCATATGCCCTTCGAGTGGCCATGTCTTGTAGAGCATCGGATAAGGATAAGGAGAGAGACATTATAGAGTTAAACTTTATCGCACGACTTTAGAGTAATGAAAGAAGTGGAGATTCCTAAACATCTTATAGCCTCTCATTCATAAATGTGGCACGCTTCATAGTTATGAACAAGACTATATTCGACGTGGCTTATGAAACTTTCTAGGATCTTTCTAAACCTTGTGCTCTGATTACCAATTTTGTCACGACCCAAGATAGACCCTAGGTGTAACATGGCGTACAAGACCCCGAGAGGCCCCATAAGAGCCAGCTAGCATACATCGTACAAGATAATAGAAAACAAGAGATTTATAAGATCATTTTAAAACAGAGTTTTATAAAACAAAGCGGAAGTCTAACAATGTCTCAAAGCCATCTAGTACATTAGGAGTGCTCGGGACGTAACCCATACATGAAGTTCAAAACTGAAAACTAAATACATAATAAAATAAAGGCTTGATCCCCGGAACATGAGGACTCACCAGTATTCCAACTTTTACTAATAGATCACTAATCACGGAAATGCGGATCTAGAGCGTCGGTCCCTACATTTTGATAAGAAATGTTGGCAAGAGTAAGTATTAGTACAAAATGTACCAAGTATGATAGAAATGCATAAAGTATGAAAATCATAATAAAGGGACATTTTCGTGACATGCAATCACCAAGCTAAAACATGATATAAAAGAGTTAGAAAACATAAGACAAAAAAACATGGTCCATGCAAGTAGTCATCATCTTAGAAAACATGAGAGAAACTTCTTCGAGTAAACTTGGTTCATTAGTGTGGGAGAATTACCTTTAACCGACATGTAAGACCATCTGAGATATTAACATGGAATTTGGTGTCTACCCCACATCGAAAAGTTGTGTTCTCACTTACCAAGGTAAGAATCATGAACTTCTAGCTTACGTGGAACCACTAGCTAATGTATATCTAGACAACCTATGGTGGCACATAGTTTATGGGAGATGGGTAATCGACACTTGTCAACTCGGTGTTAAGCATAACTCCCACGGAACATTAAATAGTCTTATTCATCATTTCTTTAAGGGACTTGGGTAATCGCCTCTTGTCCTTATATTATATGACATGGGTAATCGCATCTTTTCTTTTATTAGAGGGCATATGTAATCACCGTTTGCCTTATTCTTAGAAGAGCTCCTTAATTTTGATTCATATTTAGGTGAGAAGACCTTTCAACCTTAGAATCTTTTATGTGAGAAAACATTTCACATTCACACATGGAGAATTTATGTGAGAAACCCTTTCACAACAATTAACAATAACAACATATATGGTTCACTCTCAAAGAAACTTACATCATATTTCATCAGTTTCATAAGAACATGCACATTTCCATAATTCACCTTTCATGGTTAAAAACCCACTTTCAATCATAAATATCTAGAAAACATGGGTTAAGAATGTGTTCATGGGGATTCATCTTAAAAGAATGGAATCTTCTCAATTCATGCATTATAGATCATAAATCAATCAAATAAATCAACATTGAAAGGAACCCATGACATTGAAGAAAATTCGAACTCAAATGGGAATTTCTAGCTTTATAAATTGGAGAATTTAGGAACTCTATGGAAGAAAGAGCTTCTTAGATGAAGACTACCATACCTTGATGCCAAAAGATTGAAATCAATCGAGAATTAGGAGGATTGATCTTGAAACCCTATCTTTCTTCTTTAACTTCTAGAGAGAGAAATATTTGAGAAGACTTGTTCTTCCTTTGAGAATTTGATAGAATGAATTGATTGGGAGATTTTTGGGTTAAAAACATTTATATAGGGCTTTAGGTTAAGGGCAAAACGTCAAGGTATTGAATTAAAACAATTAGGAAAAAAATTAAAAGACCATGACTTAAAATTGACGCAGCCACTTCACGGTGGTCTTCACGACCCATCAAGGACCCCACGAGCCATTATGGCAGACGTGGTCCTTGACTAGTGGCTAGGGGAAAGACACTTTGCTGCTGAGTTACTTTGACGATGACCACTATGAACACCTAATTTTGACCGAACTTTAGATCTTACATTTGTTTTAGTGCTTAAATATTAATTATGAATCTAAATCGAGAGGTGTTCAAATGGGGATGAACCACCCATATGTGCATGTCCAACAAGAACAATCTAATTTTCCTCAACATTATAACCCATCCCAATATGTAGTTCTCAACACCCAGGCATATGTCCTGCCTCCTCAACGCCAATAATGGCAGGCGCCTGCCCCATAAGGTTCTCGCCCCCAATAACAACACTTTCAGGTACCATATAATCCACGTCCCAAAACAAATTATACAAAAGAATAAGGTCGAGAAGAAATCTTTAGCCCAATTGGGGAATCATATACGAGTTTGTTGTGGAAATCAATACAATTCAGATTGGTTGAACCTGTCAATCCCTATTTTGTCAATCCAAATGCAAAAGGATTTATCCAACTATTATATGTGAATATCACCCTAACACTCCAGGTCATAGCATAGAGAAATGTTGGACTCTAAAAAGAGTCTTTGAGAAGTTAATCGAGGATAAGGTAATCGAGATATACAATGAGGAAGCACCAAATGTCACCAATAACCCACTCCATGCTCACAATAATGAGCATGTTGTCGGGATGGTAGGCATTTATGAAGATTGAAAGCAAGCAGATAGAACAAAGATGAAAAGCGGGGCTTCAAATATAGAGACGAGTATGGTTTTAGAACCCATACAAAAAGCACCATTAATTGTAAAAGGTGCTAGTTCATATTTTGGGGACTCAAGAAAGCTAGTATTATATGTCCACGGAGCTATAAAAAGAAAAGTACCGTTGAATGAATCAAAATTATACATTCTCGATAAGCTTTCAACACCTGATCAAAATCAAGAAAGTGTGAAATAGCCAGTTATGATACAATTCTCAACACAACTTCCGATGACAAACACCAAGATCGTTCCCTGGAACTACCACAAAGTCCGTGCTACCCATAAGGGAAAGGAAATCGTTGAAGAAACAAATGAAGCAAGAGGTTTAACTCGTTACGGATGGTCTTATGTTCCAGAAGAATTAAGGAGAGACAAAGAAGCAACAGAAAATTAGTTGCCAGTAAAAGAACCTGTCACTGAGGAAAAGGCGGAAGAATTTCTGAAAAAGATGAAAGCTCAAGATTATTTTGTTATTGATCAGTTAGGAAAACACCCGCCCAAATCTCTTTGTTGTCATTACTCTTACACTCTAAAGAGCATCGTGTAGTTTTAACCAGAATCTTGACTGAGGCACATAACTCAGAAAATATCATGGCGGGTCACTTGGAAAAGATGGCCAGCCAAATATTTGAGGTAAATAGAATCACTTTCACTGATGATTAATTGCCTTTCGAAGGTTCTGTGCATAAAAAGGCTCTACATTTAACCTTTAAATATGAAGAACACTATGTGAAAAGGTTCATGGTCGATGGAGGATCGGGTGTAGACATATGCCCTCTTTCCACTCTATAAAGTTTGAAAATCAGCACTAATAGAATCCATACTAACAATGTCTCTGTACGGGAATTTAATGGCACAAAATGAGACACTCTTTGTGAAATTTACTTAACTGTTACAATTGGACCAGTGGAGTTCGGAATCACTCTCCAAGTAATAGACATGGACACTTCATACAATCTTTTTTTGGGTGAGCCATAGATCCACCTGGATAGAGTTGTGTCATCTACTGTGCACCAAGTGGTCAAGTTTGAACATAACAAACAAGAAATCATTGTCCATGGTGAAAATGAACTCCCAATCACCCGAGATCCTTCCATACCATGCCTTGAGGCCAAAAGAGGTTGTGAATCCCTCAACTATCAAGCTTCTTAGATAATAACAGTCAATCAGTTCTTGGAAGGAGAGCTTATCCCACAACCTCATCTATCTTTTACTTCAGTCATGGTGATGGCCGAAATGGTACAGAACGGCTATGAACTTGGAAAGGGACTAGGGATGTCTTTGCAAGGAATTATGAATCATGTCAATCCAATGGGTAATCAAGAGACATTCAGTTTGAGTTTCAATCCAACTAGATCTGATAGGAAATGGGCAAAAGATCGTAAAAGGAATGTTTGGCATTTGCCGAAGCCAATTCCCCATATTGCTCAATCTTTTATTAAACCTCGAGGTGAACCGAGTCTAGACTTACCTATCAAAAAATATGGGGATGAAATGTGTCAAGGTATCAAGGAAATGTTTTATGAGGTAAACATGACTCTAATGGGTGAAGGCACTAGTCACATGAATATGCAGTTTGTCGGCCCGAATGTCCAGCTCAACAGTTGGGAAGCCACTCCTATCCCTACAAGGAAGGAGTCTTGGTAGTTTATTTTGCTGCTTTATATTTATTTAGATTATTGTCAGGGCTGTAATTCAGACATTCTAATTGTTTCGCTTTGTTGTTAACCCTTCTGTCATTTCCCATTCAATGCAATGATGTTCTAGTTCACAGTCATATTCTATCATCTTCTCTATTATTACTCTTTCTAATATTTCTCATCTTATTTTCATTTTAGTTATATTAATGTCGACTTTAATAATATGACATGCATGCGGAGTTTACGATTAGATCCTAAAAAGTTATCTGATCTCAAAACAATGAATCCTAAGTCTGAGGAATATAATGTAGATTAAGCTTATGAAGAAATAAAAAAAGGGATTGGATCAATTTGAAAATAAACCTAAACCTAACTTAAGTGAAACCGAGGCGGTTAATTTGGGTACTGCTGAAAAAGTTAGAGAAATAAATATAAGTATTCATGTCAATCATACTATTAGAAATGACATAATTCAAGTTTTATTTGAATATAAAGATGTTTTCGCTTAGTCCTACGACGACATGTCGGGTTTAAGTGCTAATTTGGTAGCTCACAAACTTCCCATACATCTTGATTTCCCACATGTCCGGCAAAAGCAAAGAAAGTTTAAGACAAACATGAGCGATCAAATTAAAGAAGAAATCAAGAAGCAACTGACTACAATTGTGATCAGGGTCGTCCAATACACTACCTGGTTGGCTAATGTTGTGCCAGTGCCAAAGAAACACAGAAAGATCAGAGTTTGTGTTGATTACAGAGATTTAAACAAAGCAACTCCAAAAGGTAATTTTCCCTTAGCCAACATTCACATCCTAGTTGATAATAGTACCAAACACGAGATTCAATCTTTTGTGGACTGTTACGCTGGATATCACCAAATTTTCATGAATGAAAAAGATGTAGAAAAGAATGCTTTCACCAACCCATGGGGTACATATTGTTATAGAGTCATCCCACTTGGTATAAAGAATGCGGGAGCAACCTACATGAGAGCTATGACTACAATATTCCATGACATGATGCATAAAGAAGTTGAGATATATGTCGATGATGTCATCATTAAATCTAGAATGCAAGCTGACAATGTGCATGACTTAAGAAAATTCTTCAAAAGATTGAGAAAGTACAACCTCAAGCTTAATCCAGCTAAATGTGTATCTGGAGATCCATCTGGCAAACTTTTGGGTTTTATAGTTAGCTTAAAAGGCATTGAATTGGACCCCTCTAAGATAAAGTCCATTCGATAATTGCCACCTCCAAAATCCAAAACTGAAGTTATGAGTTTTCTAGAAAGGTTAAACTATATTAGTAGGTTCATTTATCAACTCACCGCAACGTGTGAGCCGATATTCAAGTTGTTGAAAAGGGTGCTGCTATCAAATGGACAAGTGAGTGTCAAGAGGATTTTGACAAAATTAAGGAATATCTAGCAAACCCTGAGGTACTGGTCCCACGAGAAGTTGGTAGGCTTTTATTTTTATATCTCTCAGTGTTGGATAATTCATTTGGTTGTGTTCTAGGACAACATGACATCACAGTGAAAAAGGAACAAACCATTTATTATTTGAGCAAGAAGTCCACAAGCTATGAGGCAAAGTACACTCTATTAGAAAAGACGTATTGTGCCTTAACTTGGGTCACCCAAAAATTGAAGCACTATCTTTTGTCCTACACGACCTACCTCATATCTCGAATGGACCCTTTGAAATACATTTTTCAAAAACTCATGCCAACAGGTGGCTTAGCAAAATGGCAGATTTTGCTTACAGAATTTGACATTATGTATGTCACTCGCACCGCAATGAAAGCACAAACATTGATTGATCATTTGGTAGAAAATCCGATCAATGATGAATACGAGCCTCAAAGAACATACTTTCCTGATGAAGAGATCAACTCTATTAAGGAAGAAGTTCCCGATGATGGTCACTATTGGAAATTATATTTTGATGGGGCTGTCAACAAAAATAGAGTAGGAATTGGAGCAGTTCTTATCTCACCAACTAGACGCCATTATCCTACCATAGCACGACTTCAATTCTATTCTACCAACAACACAACAGAATATGAATCTTGCATCATAGGTTTAAATATGGCAATAAATCTAGATGTGCATTAGTTGTTAGCTTTGAGGGATTTCGACTTGCTCATCCGACAAGCTCGAGGTGAATGGGAAACTTGAGATACTAAGCTTATGTCGTACAAACAATGTTTAGACAACCTCAGCAAAAAACTCAAGTTCATTGAATTAAGATATGTTTCCAAGTTTTACAACGAGTTGGTTGATGCTTTGGCCACACTCACCTTGATGCTTCCATACCTAGGTAATGCATATATTGACCCATTGGAAATTCAAATAAAGGATCAACATGGTTATTGCAATATAATTGAAGTTAAGACGGACAGCGAGCCATGGTATCACGACATCAAACGGTTCCTCTAAGCAAGTGAATATCCAATGCATGCCGATAGAGATCAGAAAAGAACTATTAGGTGACTCGCCAATGGTTTTTTCTTGAGTGGTGAGATCTTATATAAAAGGACTCCAGTTTTGAATCTATTCTGATGTGTGAATATCCAAGAAGCACAAACAATTATGAATGAGATGCATTCAAGGGTATGTGGCCCACACGTGAATGGTTATCTTCTAGCAAAAAACATTATCCGGGCAGGGTATTATTGGTTGACAATGGAGCGAGATTGCTTCTGCTTTGTACACAAGTGTCATTAGTGCCTGATTCATAGCGACTTGATTCACTCACCCCCTTTAGAGTTGCACCCTGTGTCTGCTCTATGGCCTTTTGTTTCTTGGGGAATTGACATTATTGGGACTATCGATCCGGAAGCTTCTAACGGACATCGATTTATTCTAGTTGCTATCGACTACTTCACTAAATGGGTTGAAGCTTATACTTTAAAATCAGTCACTAAGAAAGAAGTGGTGGACTTTGTTCATTCCAACATTATATGTCATTTTGGCATACCGAAGATCATTATGACAAATAATGCGGTGAATCTTAACATCCACTTTATAAAGGACATTTGCGAACAATTTAAAATTGTTCATCGTCATTCAACCCTTTATTGACCCAAAGCAAATAGGGATGTTGAAGCAGCAAATAAGAACATCAACAAGATTCTCAGGAGAATGGTTCAAGGATCAAGTCAGTGGCATTAAAAACTACCTTTTGCTCTCTTGGGATATTGCACGACTATTTGTACGTCAGTTGGTGCAACTCCTTACTTATTGGTTTACGTAACTAAGGTTGTCATACCCGTAGAAGTTGAAATCCCTTCTCTTCGAATCATTGTCAAAGCAGAAATCAAGGAAACAGAATGGGTTAAGTCAAGGTTAGATAAATAAGTGCTTATAGACGAAAAACGGTTGACATCAATTTGCTTTGGTCAATTATATCAGCAAAGGATGGCTCGAGCTTATAACAAGAAGGTACATCCAAGAAATTTTGAAATCAGTCAACTTTTCTTGAAACGCATTCTTCCCCACCAAGACAAGGTAAGGGGAAAGTTTTCCCCAAATTGGAAAGGCCCTTATGTTGTTAAGCAAGTGCTATCAAAAGGAGCTTTGCAACTTGAAGATATGGAGGGAAATGTGATCGACACAATTGTTAATGCAGATTCGATCAAATGATGCTATGTTTAACACTCTTTGTTGTGACACCCTCGTGATTAGCATTCTCAAGATGAGATGATAAAGGTGTATTATCCTTTATTTCATACACCACTTGCCTGGTGCCAAAAAAACACAAATGTTTCATTGAACTACGTTCGACCTGATTCCTAAGAGGATACGTAGGCAGCCCTTCATTGGGGTTCGGTATAATCGCTCAATAAAACAATAGTCATGTTCTTCAATACTCCAAAGACTAATACATAATATTGTTATGGATATTTCATTCAATGATTTCAAAGTTGTAACTCATTCTAAGGTGATTTTGATATTATGACCTTCTAATCAATCTTGGGGAAAGGTCAAGTACGGTGTGTTACAACAAAGAAATAAAGAAAATATGAGAGAGTCTTATGAGTGAAAACTCTCACGGGAACCATAAGTCGATAGTAAGTTGAGATAAGGAGATAAGACTATCTTATTGGTAAAAAACCATGAAGGGGACCACTGATCAAATGATGACATTCCATCTTGGCATGAGAACAATCAAGATAGAAGTCCGGCTATAGACTGAAAGATACAACATTGTTTCGTGAGATTCAAAAAACATAGAAGGATCAAACGTTCAGTTCAAAATGTATGTCATAATTCACTAAAGTCGTCACATACTTTTAGATAAGATTCTTTTCGTTCCTTTTAAGCATTTACTTATTTATTTCCTCCTTCTAAAGATATATTTTTTCTTTCATAACCCTTTCATTGTGTCATTTGTGCTTGTGTTTGGTAGTCTTTGAGTCTCATTCATCATTAACTCACGTCAAGTGGTAAAATAAAATAAAAGTCGCAAAATTGACTATGGTGTTCCCAGTCGAAGGTTGGGGGCGTGCACAATATTGAATAGGGTTGTGAACCAATCGAGATAAAAATATCCAAAAAAAATGAAGTAATACTTCAAGGTACCGTGAGAAAATCATTTAAGGGAGAGAGTTGCTTTGGAAATGATGAGCCACACAACATGCACAAAATGGTAGTGGGTTCAAATATTCATTAGGAGTGTTTCAAGGGAAGATAAGGACTGTCGCTGAAGAATCTTCAAGCTATTTGTGCAGTCATCAATAGAATGAATCTTCCAAGCGAGATAGATTCAAAGTCAAATTCCACAAAATAGTCGAAGTCACAAACCAACCACCATTTAGAAAAACTAACAAACCATTCTTTGTTCAAAATAGGTACAAGCAAAATCTTGTAAGTAGTTCGCAAGAGACAAACGTCACAAGGGTAAGTTCTTGAATCCCTGTCTCTCTACAATACGCACATAATAAAAAAAAATAACAACAACAACAACAACAATATTAATAATAAAGGATTATTTTTCTTTATAAAATCTGGGGAATTTTATTTTTTGTTTGTTTCTTTTAGATTTGGAAAATGTAAAAAAATAAAAATAAAATAAAATAAATGATATTAAATAATAATAATAATATAAATAAATAATACCTATTTTATTCGCATGTCTTCACAGGGCACAATAACCCCTGGTTGCATTTACGGCACAATAACCCCTATTTTATTCTTCATGTCTTCACAGGGCACAATAGCCCCTGGTTGCATTTAGGGAACTATAACTCCTATTTTATTTTCCATCTCTTCACAAGGCACAATAACCCCCGGTTGCATATAGGGCACAATAACCCCTGGTCGCATATAGGGCACAATAACCTCTATTTTATTTTTCATGTCTTCATGGCGCACAATAACCCCTGGTTGCATTTAGGGCATAATAACCCCTACATTATTTTATGTCTTCACAGGGCACAATAACCCCTACTTTATTTTTATGTCTTCATATGGCACAACAACCCCTGGTTGCATATAGGGCACAATAGCCTCTATTTTATTTTTTTCGTGTCTTCACAGGGCACAATAACCCCTGGTTGCATTTAGGGCACAATAACCCCTACTTTATTTTTATGTCTTCACAGGGTAGAATAACCTCAGGTTGCATATAGGGAAGAATAAATCGTATTTTATTTTTTCATGTCTTCACAGGGTACAATAACCACTGGTTGCATATAGGACACAATAACCCCTACTTGATTTTATGTTTTCCTAGGTCACAATAACCTCTGGTTGCATATAGGGCACAATAACCCCTATTTTTATTTTCATATCTTCACAGGGGACAATATTTCTTGATTGCATTTAGGGCACAATAACCCCTATTTTATTTTCATGTCTGCATAGGGCACAATAACCCCTGGTTACATTTTAGGCATAAATCTCCCTTTATTTTATTTTATATCTGTATTGGGTAGAAAAATAAAAATATATTATTTTTTTGCCTACTATAGACTTTTATATCTTTCATCAATAACTCACAAAAATTTTCTAGTGCAAACTGGGGTAGAAAATTTGATTTTCTTTTGTTTGTTTTGTTTTTATGGCGTGCAGATTTCTACGTAGTATAAAAAATTGAATTTCAAGAATAAAGCCATCATTTTGATTAGAGAAATGAAGAATGTTAGATGTCAATGACATTTAAATTCGCTTTCAACCCATGTAACAACTCAACAGATCAGAAATAATCTTATCAAGAAAATAAGCATTCAAGAATATCCTGCGGAAGAGCGTCAATGACTCAAGTCAAATCATAAGTTTCAAGTCTTAAATTCAAAGTTCAAGATCAAAGTTCGAGATCGATGTATTTAGCCAAAGGGGGCGAAATGATAATTGAAGATTCAGAAGTAGTGGAGTGAATAGGATCTTGTATCTTTCCCTTATCTCCTATTGTATTTTGCCTTTTAATGTAACAGTATGAGCTACAGATCGAAATCTCGATAGAACCTCACTCAACTACCTAACTTATTCCCCCATCCCTCCATATAGTTGAACTGCACCTTACTCCTTATCATTAACTCAAAATAGGTAGTTTGTCCAAAGTCAGGGCTCCATCAAACCTTTTCTCTTTTACTTATTTTAACATTTTTTGAATAAATGTCTCGGTCAAAATTAGTCACATTTTTCACGTCGTTGAATGAAAACTCTTCATGTTTCCAAGCAAAGAGGGGCATGCTGTGAACACCTAATTTTGACCGAATTTTAGATCTTATGTTTTTTTAGTGCTTAATTATTAATTATGAATCTAAATTAGAGATTTTGAATATATATATATATAATTGCTTTCGATTTTAATAAATAAGCTAGTGTTTCTTAATTATATTCTTAAATTAGCTCTTTAGTTTTTTTTTCTCAAATTTTTATTAGTTTAATATTGTTGAATATATAAAATATTAGTTTTATAATAGTGGAATATATATATAATAGAAATATATATTCTTTTTATATAAATAAATAAAACAAAATAAAAATAACCTAGAGTAACTAAACTTAAAACTACCGAAAATACAAAAAAAAAAAAAACCACTAAAGCTCTATCCTATATTTCCTCAACTAACATAGCATCCACACAAGGAAAATGGCGCAAAAAATTCACAAAAGGGCTCAACAAACTTCCGCAGTGTATTTTCTTTAAAACCTTAATCAACGCTTCCACTCCCGCACGTCTTTCAACTCACCCACGTTTTTCTTAGAAAATACCCCACCTCCGCTACTATATAATCCAACATGTGCAGTAAAAAGAGGGACACACAGAAACCGGAAAGGAAAAAAAACACAGAGAGAAAGAAAGAATGGGAGGGAGCTTAATTCAAAAATTAAGTTAGAGTTCGAGGTCTTGCTCGTGGTTTCGGATTTGTGGCTCTTTAAAGTTACTTTATAATAATTAACTTTGGAAATCAGTAGATCATAGAAATTGTTTTCGTGGTGAATCACTTTTCACAAAGAGGTAATTCTAAATTCTTCTATAGTTAAAAATGAAACAATTGTATGAAAATTGATATCAATAATGAAAAGTTCTTCAAATGACAGTTTAATATGTAATATCATTTGTGATGTATCGTTTGGTGTTGTCATTAGTCGTACTGATGAATTATTCAAAAATATATTGCCTTTATATTACAACAAGGTTGAATGTTTATCAATTTGGAATCATCCTTTTCACCTAAATCTCCCTTTTAAAGTTACAATACATACTATTGCAATTAAATTGAGTAAATATAACATTATTGTTTCTATATGTGGTTGCTTGCTCATTGAAGTATTGTTTTTTACACATGACTTTAATTTAATTAGTCTAGTTTGATCCAAAGATGGTTGTTGTTTGCTCTTAGATTTTTATTTATTCCAACACTTTTATGTACACCAAAACTCAATTTCAAGTGGCGACTGTGAATAATAAAATAATTCCTTTTCAAAATGTCACTTTAATTGGAAAAACTCTATTTTCAAAACATAATCTTGAGGCAAAAAAGGGGTGTGACAACCACCACGGCCCATCATCCTAACCATGGGCCGTTTAGGCCTCCGTGGGAGGGACTCTTGCGAGGCAGGTCTGGGGAAACTTACTACGAGCCCTCTAACGGATCGTAGTCCCCTTCACAGCCCGTTAAGGGCTTTGTGGTGGGTTTCATGGTCTAGTTCTGGCTTGTAAGTTCCCCACTTGTGTAACACCCCAAAAAAATTTGAGCTAAGACTCAAACCATTCTTCATTGAGAATAAGATATTTTCGGAGGAATTTAAAATTTTCTTAGGTGCTAAGGTCACTAGATGAAGCACCTTGAGTTCCAGAAAGAACTAAAGAGAATTCCTTCAAGTCATTCCTATGTTCTTTTAAGTTTTGGGTAACGACCATAACTTTTAGCACATGATGAGCTAGGAGACACATAAGATATCAAATGAAAGATCTTTGAGTCCTCTTTCCAACGTCACCTAGTTGTCTAATTTTTGAACTCGTATGAGGGAGATATGCCCTTTTTAAGTCAAGCTATCCATTTAAGGAAAGTTACCCAAAAATAGGAGTGATATTTTATTCTTTTCCTTACCCCCACTTATTCTAAACGCGAATTACACCCAATTAATGGTCTAGACTGATTAGAATCAATTTTATTCATCTCCAAAACGTTTAGATTTTTAGAGAGAAGGTTCAATAGTAGAAAAAAATCAAAGTAGACTCCATTCAAGATTCTTTCAGTCTTTTTCAAGATTCTTCTTCAAAGTAAGTCTTTCTACAGAAGTTCCTTCTTTCCAACTGAAATTCCTCTATACAATTATGAATCACTAATGAAAATCATAATTCTTGGTCATAGAAATTTCAAGAATCTCAAGAAATGTTTTCTTGATTCTTTACCTTCAAGCTAGGGTTTCAAGGATTCTAATCAACTTCTTCTTCAAGATTCTTCAAGAACCTTGTTCTTTGAGGTATGTAGGCTTCCATTTAGTTGGGTTTGTTTGCCCACACGCCAATCATGAGTTTTTTTTACAAATTTCATCCATGAGATTGAGTATATTTATAACTTTGTTAAGTTCTTGAAGTTTTGTGCTTCGTTTTGCATAATGAAATCCTATATTCCAAGTCACAATCCTTGAATTCATAATTCAAATTCAAGGAAGAGTTAAGAGTAGAGTTCAATAAAGTCTTTGAATTAAATTGTGAATCCTTCGAGATCGACTATCAATTTCAGTTCTTTAAAAGGGTTCACTTAATCCCTATTGATTCTAAACACTCTAAACTACTTCTAAACATTGAGAAATTATTCATAACCTTGAATTCATAATTCAAATACAAGGTAGAGTTAAGAGTTATGTCTTGAGAGTTCTTCAGAGATATTTTGAAAAAGTCCCTTCAAGTCTTTTCGAGGAATAACTTTTAAATTGTTTCAACACTTGAGAGAAGGAAGAGAATGTATTCATGAGTCTACATTATCATTGAGATCCTTGAGTTCAAGTCGTTCATGCCTATAATTTCGCGTTAACTTCATAACTTGATTTTCTTTTAGAGGAGTTGTATCTTCAAGTTCTAAGTCCTGAGTATGGAGTTCCTCACTATTTTGGGATTATATTCCTAATCAAAGGACTACCACAAGTTAACCATGAAGATCCCTGAGTTGAGTAGTTCATGCCCATATTTTTGCATGAACCCTATGAGTCGAGCAGTCTTGAGATGAGAAGTACCATTAGTCCTTAAGATGAGTAGCTCATGCCCATAATTCTGCATGAACCCTCGGAGTCGAGCATTCTTCAAATGAGTAGTATCATTGAATCCTTGTGTTCTAGAGTTGTTGAGTTCCAAGTATTGAGTTTTACCCATGTTTATTGAAAACCTTGAAGTGAGTCATTCACGTCCATAATTTGGCATGAACCCTATTTTAAGAAGTCTTTTTTTAATTGTTTTAAAACTTGTTTTAATCACCTGAGCACTGAGTTTAGGAAGAATAGAGCTGAGTTCATTTTCTTTAAAATGATATATGGGAACCAAGTATTCCCTAGAGTAAATTTTTTATATTTAAGATGAGAGGAAATTGAGATTTCCAAAAGAGTGTTGAGCAATTTGAGTACCATCTCTTTTAAGAGAAAGAATTGTTGAGCAATAATCTCAAAACACAAAAAGTGTAATTTTTTTAAACGTATAAGATAGTTATATTTAGGGCATATTATTGAGCACCGATATGGGGGAGAGTTCAGACAACTCAAAGCCCTCATAAACCATGTAGCAACATCGGTAGAAAGGGTCATACTTTTTAAATGATTCCTTATTGCTTTTTAGCATAGACTAGTGGATCCAGTTAGTAGTGGGTTCTATAACCCAGAAAAGTATAGGACCGTTCTGGCAGCGTGGGCTAGACGATATATCATCATATAGCTCATAGTGATGGTTGTCGGTTAGAGAATCTCCGACAGAGTTATATTGTATTTTGATATACAAACTGAGTTATTATTGTATTCTTCAATACATTGAGTTGCTATCTACCTTTTTAAAATCTTTTCATATATTGCATCTTTTATTGTTGATTTATCTTGAGTTGAGTATCCAGAGTTGAACTATGTTTCACAGAGTTGAGTTGAGTATTGTTGATTTCATCCCTATTTCTCTAAGTAGAGTTGAACTATGTTTCACAAAGTTGAGTATCGTATTGTTGAGTTGAGCCTTATTTCTCTGAGTTGAGTTAAACTATGTTTCACAGAGTTGAGTCTCTTATTGTTGAGTTGAACTATGTTTCATTGAGTTGAGTTGAGTTGAGTTGAGAAGAAGTAAGTATGTTTCTTTTCCATCAGTTCAAGCTTGTATTTATGCTTTAGATTCCCCTTACATAGTATTGAGTCATTTGTCCTGCATCGTTTTAGGATCATCAACAGGCATTCGTTGAGGTCATGTGAGATTCCAGACAGCTTTAGTGAGCCTTCTTACATTCCTTAGGATTTCACCTTTATCTTACAGTTAGTAGTTTTGAGATGTCATGGGTCTTTTACCGATATCCTTCTAGGCTTCATAGATAGACAGAGTTGAGGAGTTTATGTATTTACATTTATTTTTAGTATTGTACAGACTTTCAAAAAGGTTGAGTATTTGATTTTATTGAAATTATTTTAGTTTTAAGCTTTCGTATGCTTGAGTTAGTTTTCTGCTTGTAGCCAACAAGGGTTCGCTTGGGGACCAACAATGGTTCTCGAGTGCCGGCCACATCCAAGGTGTGGGCTGAGGTCGTGACAAACTTGGTATCAGAGCATAGAGTTCAAGTGTCCTAGGGTGTCTGATGTCATGTCAGTAAGCTATTATTTATGGTTGTAAGGGTCCAACTCCTATAAATGAGGGACTACATGACATTTAAGAAAAGTTTCCCATCTTTCATACTTTTAATCATGCAATAGAGCTATGTCATGGAGATTTATTCTAACTCGTGCATTCTCATATCCATTAGACTACCCCTCATACTAGGGGTGGTGAAAACCAAAGTCCGTCCTTTCTCGATGAGCTACCCTCAGCAAAAAAATCTTGAGAAAGTCATGAGACTCCAAAGGGGATTTAGATAATCCCGCGAGTGAGTTAAGTATTGAGTTTCAGAGGAATGCATTCATGTTCATGTGAATCGTGCATTTGAGCTAAACGTAAGTTGTACTGTTTTCTCTAAGCCTTGTTTCAGCTGATACCTTTAAAAAGATGGTATGTTTAGAGCTTGGGAATATCTTCACCCTAAAAGATAGAATGAACTACGAGATTAGGAGTAGTAGTAGTAAAGAGTGCCCTTAAGTCAAGAGAAAAGTATGCAGAGGTTCAGTAATCTAAGGGAAAGAGATAGTGATGTGGCAGACTATATTATTGCAATCGTGCACCCAATCAGTTATAAGTGATGAGTTCCTTTATGTGTCAAGTAATGAATAGTAAGGTTGTAGAAGAGTTCATGATAAGAGGAATAGTTATTAGTCATGATGAGATAGAGTATATTTTAACCAAAATAGAGTTGATGTCGATGTGCCATCGTGTTAGAGGAGACTAAATATATGTGTTGAATAAGAGAAGAGAGTATTCATGAAGTGATTGATCTAAGCTAGGCTTATGATTTGTTTGATAGGGTCATGATGTTCCAAAGGTTATAGAACCGATTAAGTAATGAGGTATAGTAAGTGAGAAAATAATATTTAAGTTGTGAAAAGGGGATGTATACCAATTTGGAGATGATGGAATAGGTACATAGCTTCCAAGTGTCAGCTTTAGACCTAAGGGGGAGATGATAAGATTAGAAATCAAGTCCAGTGTTGAGAATAAGATAGTAATGAGCTCAAAAGAGTATGAGAGATATCATTTCAGAGATCCTTTAGTAGTGGAGTTATGTTAGAAGAAAAAGGTTAATGTTCTTATCGTGATAATGATGGTGTGATAACTCCATCCAAGGTTATAAATATGGAGAAAGGGGAGGATCAGGTTTTACTATGAGAAATAATTAAATGAGAGCCCTTAGTTGGTTTCAAGTAGTAATGCGGGAAATTCAAGTTGGTATGACAGGGATGATGAGAGAATGAGAAGTTCTTAGGGAGTTGGTTAGTAAGAGTGCATGGAGTTGTTAGAATACGAAGATTGAATGTGGTGTTGTTAAACATGAGATATTTCTTTATATGAGCCTAATGTTGATTAAATGAGGTGGTAAAGAATAACGTTCTTGGGATGATACTCCCTATAGAGAGGTAGAGAACTCGAACCTTAGGATTTGGGTTAAGCTTGAATATAGTAAGAGCTTGTCGTTAGACTCATGATTTGGTAAGGGAAGTCCTGTACCCTTGAGGGAACTATGAGTTGCAGCTAATGAGATATGGTATAAGGAAAGAAAAGCATAGTTGAGGAGTGTTGCTAACCTTAATTGGTATTCCTATTCTTACTTCATGCCCAGATTTCCTTTGTTTCAGATACGGAAACTTCAGAGAGAGTGTGACTATGTGCACAATAGCATCGTTCTTGATTAAGGTGCTATATAAAGGTCCCAACTCTTGGTATGAATCAGTACAGCCTGTGTTAGTAGGTAAGTTCATAAGTCAAAGGAGATAGTGAGAGTAACCCCGTTTCATACCCAGTCCAGCCGTCATTCGAGGATAAATGATCCCAAGGGGGAGATAATGTAACACCCTAGAAAATTTTAAGCTAAGACTCGAACCACTCTTCATTGAGAATAAGCTTTTTTGGAGGAATTTAATATTTTTTTAGGTGTTAAGGTCACTAGATGAAGCACCTTGAGTTCCAAAAAGAACTAAAGAGAATTCCTACAAGTAATTCCTAAGTTCTTTTAAGTTTTGGGTCAACTTCAAAAGACCATACCTTTTAGCACAGGATGAGTTATGAGACCCATAAGAAATCAAATGAAAGATCTCTGATTCCTCTTTTTAACACCACCGAGTTTGCTAATTTTCAAGCTCGTATGAGGAGATATTCCCTTTTAAATTCAGGCTATCCATTTAAGGAAAGTTACCCAAAAATAACAGGGGCATTTTAGTCTTTTCCTTACCCCCACTTATTTTAAACGCGAATTATTCCCAATTATGGGTCTAAACTGATTAGAATCAGTTTTATTCATCCCCAAAGTGTTTAGGATTTTAGAGAGAAGATTCAAGAGGAGAAAAAAATCAAAGTAGACTTCATTCAAGATTCTTACAATCTTTTTCAAGATTCTTCTTCAAGGTAAGTCTTTCTCCACAAGTTCCTTCTTTCAAACTCAAATTCCTCTATACAATTATGAATCTCTAATGAAAATTATAATTCTTGGTCATAGAGATTTCAAGAAACTAATTCAAGAATCTCAAGAAACATTTTCTTGATTGTTTACCTTCAAGCTAGGGTTTAAAGGATACTAATCAAGTTCTTCTTCAAGATTCTTCAAGAACCTTGTTCTTTGAGGTATGTAAGCTTCCATAGTGTTGGGTTTGCTCTCCCACACAGCAATAATGAGTTCTTTTCTACAAATTTCATCCATGAGATTGAGTATATTGATAATCTTGTTATGTTCTTGAAGTTTTGTGCCTTGTTTTTTATAATGAAGTCCTTGTTGAATTCTTGAGGTGAGAGTTGTGAATGAGTGTTGTTCTTGGTGGGCTTTTGGTTTAAAATTCGTTGTAATTAGGTTGGGTTTAAGGATCCAAAAGAGTTTGCAGGAGATCATTCGAGTTTAGATGAGATAGGGAAGAAAAAAATTGAAGAAAAGTTCATCTGTATTCGATCTTTCAAAACATGTCTTCGCTCTCTTAGTGATTTTTACTATCCAACCTACATCCAATCATCAAGAAATCCTATATGCCAAGTCACGATCCTTGCATTCATAAATCAAATGCAAGGAAGAGTTAAGAGTAGAGTTCAAGGGAGTCTTTGAGATAATTTGTGAATCCTTCGAGATCAACTATCGATTTGAGTTCTTTAAAAGGGTTCATTCAATCCCAATTTATTCTAAACACTCTAAACTACTTCTAAAAATCGAGAAATAATTCATAACATGAATCATAACCTTTAATTCATAATTCAACTTCAAGGTAGAGTTAAGAGTTAAGTCTTGAGAGTTCTTCCGAGTTATTTTAAGAAAGTCCCTTCAAGTCTTTTCGAGTAGTTTTCTAAAATAAATTTTAAATTGTTTCAAGACTCGAGTGAGTGAGTATGAAAAGGAGAAGAACGTATTCATGAGTCTACATTATCATTGAGATCCTTGAATTCAAGTCGTTCATGCCCATAATTCCGCGTGAACTTCATAACTTGATTTACTTTTAGAGGAGTAGTATCTTCAAGCTCTAAGTCTTGAGTATGGAGTTGCTAACTATTTTGGGATTATATTCCTAATAATGGGACTACTACAAGTTACCTATGAAGGTCCTTGAGTTGAGTAGTTCATGCCCATAATTGCGCATGAACCCTATGAATCAAGTAATCTTGAAATGAGAAGTATCATTTAGTCCTTGAGTTGAGTAGTGCATGCCCATAAATCTGCATGAACCATCCGAGTCGAGCATTCTTCAACTGAGTAGTATCAGTGACTCCTTGAGTTCTAGAGTTGTTGAGTTCCATGTACTGAGTTCTATGCATGGTTGTTGAAAACCTTGAATTTAGTCACTCACCTCAATAATTCGGTATGAACCCTATTTTAAGAAGTCTTTTTTCTTCAAATTATTTTAAAACTTGTTTTAAAGACTTGAGCACTGAGTTGAGGAAGAGTAGAGCTGAGTTCATTTTCTTTTAAATGATATATGTAACTAAGTATTTCCTAGAGTAAATGTTTTTACATTTAAGATGAGAGTAAACTGAGATTTCCAAAAGAGTTTTGAGCAGTTTGAGTACCATCTCTTTTAAGAGAAAGATCTTTTGAGTAATAATCTCGAAATACAGAAAGAGTTATGTTTTTAAACATATGAGCTAGTTATATTTTTGGAGTAGTAGTGAGCACCGATATGGGGGAGAGTTCGGACAACTCACAGCCCCCATAAACTATGTAGCCAACATGGGTAGAAAGGGTCATACTTTTTAGATGATTCCTTATTGCTTTTTAGCATAAACTAGTGGATCCACTTAGTAGTAGGTTCTATAGCCCGGCAAAGTATAGGACAGTTATGGCAGCGTGTGCTAGATGTTGTATTATCATATAGCTCATAGTGATGGTTGTCGGTTAGAGAATCTCCCACAAAGTTATATTGTATTTTTATATACAAACTGAATTATTATTGTATTCTTCAATACATTGAGCTGTTATCTACTATTTTAAAAGCTTTCCATATATTGCATCGTTTATTGTTGCTTTATCTTGAGTTGAGTATCCAGAGTTGAACTATATTTCACAGAGTTGAGTTGAGCATTGTTGAGTTGATCCTTATTTCTCTAAGTTAAGTTGAACTATGTTCCACATAGTTGAGTATCGTATTATTGAGTTGAGCCTTATTTCTATGAGTTGAGTTGAACTATGTTTCACAGAGTTGAGTCTCTTATTGTTGAGTTGAAATATGTTTCATTGAGTTGAGTTGAGTTGAGAAGATGTAAGTATGTTTCTTTTCTATCCGTTCAAGCTTATGTTTATGCTTTAGAATTCCCCTTACATGCTCGTACATTCCATGTACTGAGCCATTTAGCCCGCATCATTTCATGATGCAGATACAGGTATTCAGGATCATCAACAGGCATTTCCTTGAGGTCATGAGAGATTCCAGGCAGCTTTTGTGAGCCTTCTTACATTTCAGAGCACTTCACCTTTATCTTACAGTTAGTAGTTTTGAGATGTCGTGGGTCTTATCCTGATATCCTTCTATAATAGTAGAGGCTTTATAGATAGACAGAGTTGAGGAGTTTCTGTATTTACTTTTATTTCTTAGTATTGTACAGACTTTTAAAAAGGTTGAGTATTTGAGTTTATTGAAATTATTTCAGTTTTAAGCTTTCGTATGGTTGAGTTAGTCTTCTGCTTGTAGCTAGCCAGGATGATGGTTCGCTTGGGGACAAACAATGGTTCTCGAGTGCCGGCCACGTCCAGAGTGTAGACTTGGGTCGTGACAAATTGACTCCCTTCCTAGGGTTTCTCAAACTCGAGGTGTTACAAAAACTGACAGATCTCAATCAAACTCACATTTACTAAACTTTGCAAATAGTTGTCGGTCCTTGAGGACTTTGAAACAATCCTCAAATGATTGGCGAGCTCATCCTCACTCCGTAAGTCAAGATATCAATAAACACAACCACAAACATACCAAGATATTGTTTAAACAGTCTACTCATTAAGTCCATGAATGCAACCGGACCATTAGTCAAACCAAACGGCATTACTAAAAACTCATAATGACCATACCGAGTTTGAGAAGACATCTTCGGAATGTCACCTTCCTTCACCCTCAATTGGTGATAACCCAACTAGAGGTCAATCTTAGCGAAGTAACTCTCTCCTTGGAGTTGATCAAACAAATCATCAATCCTTGGACGAGAATACTTATTCTTAATGATAACCTTGTTCAATTGTCGGTACTCAATACACATGCGGAATAAACAAACCTTCTTACGCACAAATAAAACTAAACCACCCCATGGAGAGATACTCGGTTGGATGAAACTCATATCCAACAAATCATTCAATTGCTCCTTCAATTTCTTAAGTTCTTCCAAGGCCATACAGTAAGGAGAAATAGAGATAGGTTGTGTATCTGGGAGAAGGTCAATACCGAAGTCTATTTCCCTTTTGGGAGGAACACCCAGTAAATCATTAGGAAACACTTCCAGAAACTCATTCACAATGGGGACCGACTCAAGAATAGGAGTTTCAAAATATGTATGCTAACTCGAACAAGATGATATATGCAACCCTTAGAAATCATTTTTCTAGCTTTTAGCAAGAAACAAACTGACCCTTAGGCATAGAATTTTCCCTTTTCCACTCTAGAACGAGCTCATTTTGAAACTGAAACTTAACCACTTGGGTTCTACAATCAACATAAGGATAAAAAGAATGGAGCCAATCCATACCAAGAATAACATCGAAATCCATCATATCAAGCTCTACAAGATTAACATGAGTGACTTTATGGGATAAGGAGACGGGACAATTTTTATAGACTCTCTTAGCCACAATAGATTCACCAATAGGACTAGAGACAGAAAAAGGGTCTAACAACGCATTTGAAGAAACATCAAATCTCATAGCCACATATGGCTTCACAAAAGATAAAGTAGCACCTGGATCAAGCAAAGCATAAACATCAAGATGAAAGACATTCAACATTCCAGTAACCACATCCAAAGAACCCTTTTTATCATGTCAACTTTGAAGTGCATAGAATCAGTTTTGCTTTAGAGTACTAAAACCTAAACCACTAGGTAGAGCTTGTCTACCATCTCTTCCCTTAGTAGCAAGTGATGGAAAATCCCTCATTTTGTGACAACTTTTACCAGAATGAAAGCAACCACTCATACCAGCTAAGAATTTACCATCATGCTACCTTCCACACCTAGCACAAGTTGACAAAAAAGATCCACCACCACTCTTTCCTTGAGGTTAGACACCCTATCTTTGTTGAACTTTCAAGTCGGAGGATTATAGGAACCTTGATCAAAAAACCTTTCTCGGAATATAGAATGATAATGTCCATTGGACCTCGAATGTAAAAATTCGCCATGACTGGTCTTTGCCCTCTTAGACTCCCTAGACCTGTCCTTAAGCATATCCTCTTCAATTTATTGGGCATGTGTCATCAAATAGGAGATATCCATTTGGTTAATGAGCATGGCGGTATGACATTTCTTAACCATCATTTCGAACACACCTGAAACAAACTTACTCATCCTTGCCCTAGAATCAACAACCATAAAAGGAGCATATTTGAACTATTGTGTGAATTTCAAAGCATACTTCTTCACACTCATATTCCCTTGATGAAAGTTAATGAACTCAATCACCTTTGCCTCCCTCATCTCAAGGGTAAAGAACATATTAACAAAAGCAATCTTAACCTTCTCTCAATCAAGGGGACCCACATAACCACCATTTCTTCCTTCAATTGGTTGAATCAAACTTGAGCAAAACCTTTAAGTTGATAAGTGGTCAATTACACCTTTTTCACCGGCGTCACTCTCATGATCATCAAAACCTTATACACCTCATTAATGAACTCTTGAGGGTCTTTGTCCACCTTGGAACCATGAAACTCCGGGGGATTTATTCTAGTGCAGTATTTCACTCTAGTTGTCGTCGTACCAAGATTTGGGTTCAGAAGAGCATTACCTTCTCTATTCACATGAGCCATCATAGCTTGAGCGAATATATGAAAAGTCGATCAAAACTTTGCATTAGTCACTTGTTCGGCCAAAGAGCTGGCCGAGACTTACGGATTTTTTTGTTCCATGTTCTCACATGCATTCCTTCTAATGTATGCTCTTCGAGGGGCCGTATCCTGAAAATCATTAGATAAGAATTAGGAGAGAGACATATAGAGTTACACTATATCACATGACTTTAGGATGATGAAAGAAGTGGAATTTCTTTAACATTTTATAGCCTCTTATTCATAAGTGTGGTGCGCTTCACTCATGAAAAAGACTCTATTCAACGTGACTTATGAGATATCTTAGAACCTTTCTAAATCTTGTGCTCTGAATACCAAGATTTTCATACCGAAAGGCTCTACACAAGACACTATGTGTACAACATACAAGATAATATAAATAAAGATTTCGAAATAAGCATTCTCATATCTTAAAAGAGTTTGATAAAGCAAAAGTCTACAATAGTCAAAAGCCATGTATTACAACAAAATAAGTGGTTGGGACGTAACCATAAACCATGTACAATGTCTGAAACTGAAATAAAGAAATCTATAAAAGTGATTTGGTCATGGGAACATCAAGACTCACCAATATACGAATTGACAAGGCAGATCAACTAGGCACAAGTATGCAAAGTAGGGGTGTAGGATCCTACATTAGTGAAATAATGTAGGTACAAGTATACATTAGTACATGAAATGTACTGAGTATGATAGCAATGCATAAACGATATGAAATCATGCTAAAGGAATTTACATGCATGGCATGCAATGACCAAGCTAAACCATAGTATAAAAGATTAGAAAACACAAGTCATAATCATGGTCAGAGCAAAGTTAACATATTTAAAACAATTGGTGAGATACTTTGAAACTAACCTAGTTCATTATTGTGGGATGTTCACTATTTAACCGACATAGGCCATGTGAGCTAAAACATAGAATCTGGTGTCTATCCCACACTGAAAAGAGATCACCTACTTGCCAAGGTAAGGACTATAAACTTGTATCTGACGTAGATCCACTAACTAAGACATCCTACTGGGGCACGTAGTTAGGGATAAGGAGATTTTTACTAGAGGCCCGACCTCTACTAACGGGAGAGCCTCATTCTCAAAATCATCTCGGTATTAAGTAAAATCTCACGGAATAATCATTAATCAAATTCATTTCACCATCCATGGAAAGACACAATTAAGCTACCAATCCAAGCTAAAGTCATTTAGAATAGCTCCTTATATCTTGATTCAACTTAGGTGAGAAACCCTTTCAAGCTTATGAATCCTTATGTGAGAAAATCTTTCACAATTTCATTGATACTTTCATCTAAAAGCATCCTCAAGTTATATACATCAATTTCATAAAAGCATGCTTATCTTCATATATTCATACTTCATAGTTTGTAAGATTCATCATGTGTTCATAGTAAAAAATTCATGGATCATGCATGTGTTCATATGAATTCAACTCAAAAACATGTAATTACTAGTAGAAGGTATAAAATATCTAATTAAATCATAATTGAGAAGAAACCATGGAAATTGAATAAAACCCTAACTTTGAATTCAGAATTTAACTCGAAAATATTGGGATATTTGGGGACCTAAAGGACTCCATTAGTGAATACTAGCATACCTTAGTGACCAAGGCCCAGAAGATATGGTGAATTGAAGAACCTTGGTTGAAACCTTTGCTTCTTCTTCCATAGCTTAAGAGAGAGTTGGAGGGGATGAATGTAGTACGAAATTTGGATTTAGAAGAATGATTTTGAATCGGTAGTTTTAGGAGTTAAAATACTTATATAGGGCTTATAATAGGGGTCAAAACAACATGGCATCGTTATTAAACACATAGGGAAAAGACCCAAAAACCCCTGAAAATAACTACTGACTAGATCTACGGACCGTAGAACCGTAATGGTCAGCTATAGACTAAATACTGGAGACCTATATTTCTATATATTTTGATGAGACTAGTCTACGACCCATATAACCTTCTATGGTCCATACACCCCAACCTTAGAACTCAACTTTGACCTTAAAATTTTAATAAGTATGGGACCTACGTAAGAGACCTATCTATGACTCATAAAATGTTTGACAGACTGTCCTGGTCAACCTCAGAATGAGATACTGAAACTTAATTGTTACAAAAATTTAACCCACTTTTTACATATGCCTTCTATGGTTCGTAGAAATTTCCACATCCCGTAGACTGGACCCATAGAACACTAATAGTCGCCAAATATGTTTTTTTTTTCAAAAATCTGAGGTGATATGAAAAATCAATGCAAATGACATGTTAATACAATAAATGAAGAGATTATAGTTTACAAATAAATGCACAATTCATAACAACACAACCATGATACAAAGTCAATTACGAATCAATAAATTTGTCCAATCATTCTCAATACATCACACATCTATATATAATCAAGTTGTCTTTTATTACCTTTTTTTTCTCATTAGAATCATCCAATATGAACAAGTCAATCCATCAGCAAGTCCCATTACTCACTAACACATATAACACGGATATACACAATTCTATAGACTTAACAAAGGGGCCGAGAAATTCACTTGCCTCAAAAAATTGAACAATTAATGAGTCCAAGATTTGGACTCATTTAGGTGTTTTTTTATATAGATTTAGTGTCCTCAAATAATTAATTTGTACCATAAACTGATGTTAAATCCTTGAGTTTTAGGTACATAGATTGAGGAACAAAGCAAGGACACTAACGGACAAAAAGGAACAAAAAAACTGAAAGAACGAAGAAAGGCAAGCTGGGTGATCGCCAAGGTCACTTGGCGAATCGCTGAGTGGCTATTTGACCGCATAAAGATCCAGTGTGCCAAGCCCTGAAGGAAAGAACCAACTCAGCGACGAAAAGGAGCAGTCGGCGGATCGTCGAGTAGTTCCGTGAAACCAAAGTAGATCGCCCAAAATTACAGGCCTTGAGGATGTTGAATGGCAAGATGAAAAGGTGATGGAAGAGGTCAAAGGGCGGCTCGCCGAGTGGTTCGGCGAGCTCAACTTACTTCACCAAATGGGCTTTCGTAGCTTATTTTTGGCGACTATAAATTAGATTTTGAACATTTAGTTTAGTATTTTTTTATACATTAGAACTTTTGCTGAAAAACTAACTTAGTTTTAGGAGACTTTTCTCTAGAGTTTTCCTTAGCTTTGAAGATTTGAAAATTTTGATTTGGAGAAGTTGGAAATGGGTTTTCAGATTTTCTTCAAATTGAGCATTGTAAAGACTAAATCTCTCTTACCCAGTTGATGGATAATCGATTCAATAATGGTTTTTATTTATTTATGATGCTTAGCTAAAACCCCAATTCTTGGGGTGTGATCATATGATTATGGGCTGAATCAGTTTATGGGTATTGCTAATTGCTAGTTTAAATTCTATTTAAAAGTGAGTTCATTCATTAATTGTGGTTTAATTAAAGAATTGTAGTTGCAAATGCAGTTCTATATTTGTGTTCTTGGCTTGCTCAAGAGAGAGATTTTAGAACTAAAATTATTGATTGATGGTTTGTGGGTATTCAATTGATTTGGGTTTAGCTCAAGAGAGTGAATCCTAAACCCAATCCCACACATTAAGCTCGAGAGAGTAAATGGATTAAGGTGTGGCTTGTTCTTCAATGTCATGTTTTTTTATGTTCGAAAGAAATCACCTGATTCGGGGTAGTTGTTCGAGAGAAAACTATATCCCTTATAGTCTAGCCTACTCACTGATATTTAGCTATTTACTAGTAGTTGCAATTACCCATATGCCTATATTTGCGTATAATCATTCACATCCCAAGAATTTATCTCCCAATTGTTATTTCAAATCGTTTGTGACTATTTGTAGTTGATAATCACAACCAAAACCCCCCATTTGACATTCGTGTCATCCCTTTAATTTGTGTAATGTGTATTTCGATAATGTTTATTCCTATGGCTGATTAGACCGCATTAATACTTTTTAACTAAATTCTAAACATGTACCGCTCCTTGTGGGATTCGACCCCTACTCATTTGGTTGGATTTTATACTGATTTACGATCGTTAACACCTAGAATTGGATGAGGTGTGATTGAAAAGTTAAAAAGTCAAAATGGCGCCATTGTTGGGGAGTGGTGTTGTTTGAAATTCTTTTGGTCAAGTTAAATTGTGTTCTTTTTAGCTATAGTTGAATCTTCTTACTTTTATTTTTTGTTCTTTGTGTTGCTTTTTAAAACAAAGGAGAGGAGCGTAAACGAAAGCAATGGTAGCCAAGTGGGCCACCAAGATGATGTTGGAAACCTCAACGATGTCAATGACCCAGCCCAAATGGGTGGTATTGGGGCCATTCGTTTTCCTCCAGCTGAAGGGAATGTTGTGTGAAACATCACAAGCACCATGCTTCAGCTCCTTCAACTTAAGGGTTTGTTCGTAGGTCTAGCTCATGAGGATCCCCATGAGCATATTAGAAATTTTATTGAAGTTCGTGGACCGTTCTCCTTTAAGAACATATCTCAAGAATCGATCCGGCTGAGGTTGTTCCCATTTTCTCTGATGGGAGAAGCATGCAAGTGGTTGACTGAGTTGCTAAGAGATTCTATCACTTCGTGGGACGAGCTTATTACTGCATTCCAAGTGTGATTTTTCCCTCCTTCGAAGATGACACTTAGGGATAATATCCAAAGCTTCAAGCGTTTTGAAGGTGAGACAATCCATAAGACGTGGCTAAGGTTTAAGAAGTTGGTTCTGTAGTGCCCAACTCATGGAATTCTAGATAAGGTGTTGCTGGAGTGTTTCTATAGAGGTCTTGATTCAGTAAATAGAGGAGTAGCTGACCAACTTTCTCTGGGTGGTTTAATGTGACAGCCTTATGCAATAGCGTCCCAACTCCTCAATTGCATGGCCAAGATAAACAAGGCATGGAGTACTCATGAAGACCAAGTCTTCTCTCCCTTACAAAATGACAAAAGAACAAATCATAAAGGATCAAGAAAGAAACCAGAACTTGACCGAAATGATGACCCAGCTGGGTATCTTGAAAAGAAATGTCATGGACTTTGAAGCGCTGCACAATAAGGAAAAAAACTTCCTAGCAAATCAAAGAGGAAGTCATTGTGCATATTATCCAAGGCAGGGTGGTAACCAAGGATGGAATAGAAAAGGAGAGAAGGATAGATATATTCCTCCCAATGAGCGTCGAAAGCCCAGGGATTCTTAGAATAGTCGGACAGTGGATATGATCTCACGCATCCTAAATAAAGTCAAAGAGTTTGAAAAAGTTTTAAAAGAATTAAAGGAGGATGTTTTGACTCTCAACCAGACAGTGACGTCTCACTTAGTCGCAATCAAGCAATTGGAGACCCAAATGGGTCAAATTTTGTCTCATCTAAACCCAAGACAACAAGTGGGGTTGGCTAGTGATACTATGGCGAACCCAAAAAATGAAGTTTGAATGGGTACTTGTGTCGTGTCATGGCGTTAACTAAGGCGCTTCTTGGGAGGCAACCCAAATTTTTAATGGTTTGTGTTTGTTTTTGAATAACAGTTGTTGATTGTGCAGGTTGAAAAGTGGAATGTGTTTGAGAAATGTAGGTTGGCGAGCAAGAGTCCAGTCGGCGACTCGCCAAAGAGGTCGGCAAGCCCGACTTAGACCGTTGTTAGACCCACAAAATTTTGAAGTGGGAGTCTGTAAAACTCGGCGGGCCAATGGCTGAATTGGTGACTAGCCGAACAGGTCGGCGAGCTCGATATTGTCTACCGTTTGGACCCCTAAATTAACTGGAGGTCCTATAAAACTCGGTGAGGTAAGTCACCACTTAGCGCATCGCTGAGTGGTTCGGCGTGGCCGACTAATACCGCCAAAAGGGCCGAGAACTGAAAGGTTTTAAAAGGCCAAACAGTTTAAAATTTCAAAATCTTTCATATTCTCTCATTTCTAACCCGTACACTCACAACCGCACTTCATATTTCCCATACTTTTGCTATTTTACTTGATTTTTGCTCTTGATCTCATGTTTGGATTTGGATTACATTGCCGCCTAGCATATCAAATTCTTCATTCGGCTTAAAGGTTGGTTTTTTGAACCCCCAACTCTTGATTAGTAGTTGAACTCGAATGCATTTGGTCAAATCTTGTTGTTGTGTGCTAGGCATGTGCTGAAATCGTAGTTGATGTGCTAATTTGCCCATCTTAGTTTCGTAATTGTGACTAAATTGCTTAAAATGTTGATTTCCCGAGTTTTGTGCGTTAAAATTGATCATAAAATGTTGGGTTGCGGTAAATTTATGTTGGGTCTAGTTGGGTGAAGTCTGAGTAACCCCCAATTGGGGGTGTTAATGAGTTTGAGATTTAGAATCATTTTGGGCTTTGTTTATATAGATTTAGTGTCCTCAAATGCTTAATTTGTGCCATAAACTGATGTTAAATCCTTGATTTTTAGGTACATATATTGAGGAACAAAGCAAGGACACTAACGGTAAAAATGGAACAAAAAAATAGAAAGAACAAAGAAAGGTCAAACCTGGTGATCGCCAAGGTCACTTGGCAAATCCCAAAGTTCTAGTGAGCCAAGCACTGAAGGAAAGAACCAAATCGGCACAGAAAAAGAGCAGTC
Source organism: Solanum verrucosum (assembly GCF_900185275.1). Taxonomy (NCBI): domain Eukaryota; kingdom Viridiplantae; phylum Streptophyta; class Magnoliopsida; order Solanales; family Solanaceae; genus Solanum; species Solanum verrucosum. The sequence continues at coordinate 831,575 of NW_026020084.1, read as the reverse complement.
GGTGGATCATTGAGTAGTTCTGCAAAGCCAAAGTAGATCGCCTAAAATAACAGGCCTTGGGGATGCTGAATGCCAAGGCGAAAAGACGATGGAAGAGGTCAAAGGGCGGCTTGTCGAGTGGTTCTGTGAGCCTGACTTATTTCGCCAAATGGGCTTTCATAGCTTATTTTCGGCGACAATAAATTAGATTTTGAACATTTAGTTTAGTAATTTTTTAGACATTAGAACTTTTGCTAAAAAACTTAGTTTTAGGAGACTTTTCTCTATAGTTTTCCTTAGTTTTGAAGATTTGAAAATTTCAATTTGAAGAAGTTGGAAGTGGGTTTTCATATTTTCTTCAAATTGAGCACTGTAAAGACTAAATCTCTCTTACGCAGTTGATGGATAATCGATTCGGTAACGATTTTTATCTTTTTATGATGCTTAGCTAAAACCCCAATTCTTAGGGGTGATCATGTGATTATGGGTTGAATTAATTTATGGGTATTGCTAATTGCTAGTTTAAATGCTATTTAAAAGTGAGTTTAATCATTAATTGTGGTTTAATTGAAGAATTGTAGTTGCAAATGCAGTTCTATATTTGTGTTATGGGCTTGTTCGAGAGAGTGGTTTTAAACTAAAATTATTGATTGATGGTTTGTGGGTATTGGATTGATTTGGGTTTAGCTCGAGAGAGTGAATCCTAAACCCAATCCCACACAGAAGCTCGAGAGAGAGTAAATGGATTAAGGTGTGGGATGTTCTTCATTGTCATGCTTGTTGGTGTGCAAAAAAAATCACCTGATTCGGGGTAGTTGTTCGAGAGAAAACTATCTCCCTTATAGTATAGCCTACTCACTGATATTTAGCTATTTACTAGTAGTTGCAATTACCCATATGCCTATATTTGCCTATAATCGATCACATCCCGGGAATCTATCTCCCTATTGTTATTTCAAATCGTTAGTGACTGTTTGTAGTTTATAATCACAACCAAAACCCTCAATCTGACATTCGTGTCATCCCTTTAATTTGTGTAATGTCTTTTATGATAATCTTTATTCAGATGGTTGATTAGACCGCATTCATACTTCTTAATTGAATTATAAACACGTACCGCTCCCTATGGGATTCGACCCCAACTCATTTAGTTGGGTTTTATACTGATTTACCATCATTGACATCTAGAATTGGATGAGATGTGCTTGAAACGTTAAAAAATCAACAATTACTTTGAGACTCGAGCCTTCCCCTTTCGTTGGGCTTCCAAATCAATGCAACTTATTCAAATAAATAATCACAATAATTTTTTGAAACTAACAACACCCACATTACTATATGTCTAGTCTAGACCCAAAAACTCACCCAAATCTATAATCAAGTTCCTAATCTTGGTGCCAATTAAAATGTCAACTCTCATAATTTCCAAATTTCAAACCTAGGGTTAAATCTAATTCTTCCAATATAATAATTTAATGGCATTAATATAATACAATGGACCTAATAATTAATCAAATATCTCAATGTATCAAAACTTGAATCATACTATAATAACAATATCCAAAACTGTAAGAAGATACAACATCTGCAACTCGCACTCCAAAGGGAACAAAGAAGCCCACAGTACATTGATTCCCCAACAATGCATTGATGATCTTTGGCATATTTATATGCCTAGAAATCTAATAATACCCATATTTAAGCTAAGTTTTAGTTCAATATGTGTTTGTTTATTGTCTTATCTAGTCTTTTGGTTGTATATAAGCTAACCAGTATGATTAGTTGTGTAGGTGAGTTTAATGGTAGAAACGAACACGAAAATGGACAATGGGGAACACAAAAGATTCAAGTCGAGAAGAAGCAAGGAAGAAAAAGGAAGAAAAGAATTCCCAAGGTATAGTCGTATCCTCTCCGCGTCGTGGAAAGGGATTTTGAATTAAGTGGCGAGATGCGATTTTGAGGCAGAACAATCTGTGGAGTGCCCGCATCCCGAAGAAGGCTAATGTGCCTTGAAGCGAATCTATGAAGCTTCTCCGCATCGCACCCCTGGGTCCCAGATTTGGTCGTTTAGAATTTAGTATAAATAGGTCAATATTTTATTTTATTAAAATATTCTTTTTCTGGGTTTTGAAGCACAACGACTTGGAGAACTTTTTCATCATTTTTTAGGGTTCTTTCCTACACTCTTTATTTTCTATCTTTCTATTATGCTTAAATATTATTTGATCGAATTTATTGTTATAAGTAGCTAAATACCCTAGTTCTAGGGTTATGGCAACAGGATGATTGTAATTCATTAAGTTTTCATTGGGTTAATGTCAATTATCATATGAATCTTTCTTATGTTCTTAATTTTCATATTTCGTGACTGATCACCATAGAAATAAACACATTGTCCAAATTGAACTCGGGAGAGGAATAAGAGGATAGAACGTAGGGCATAAGGAGCATGAATTTCTCTAATAACTAGGGTTAATTTGTATCTAGGATATGTATATACCTAGAAACCATGGTTGGTCACTATACATGAAGAAATCGTAATGCTTGGTACTTGATCTTGCCTATCCCCGCTCAACGATGTAGTTAGGTTATCATTTATCGTAGGAGATTAGAGGTCGGGAGACCATGATCATACGTTTAACCTTGTGATTCATTGATTGGATAGCTGATAAATACCCATTTAAATGATATTAATTACATGAATCCTGATAAAAGGTGCAGCCCTGGACTTTACCCGATCATTGTTTTAAACCCTTGAAATTGAATCGTCTTTGTTACATTTTGTTTAACTCTTAGAATTATAAAATAAATCACTTTTGGAATCTTGATAACACTTTTTCTTAGCTGAAAGTGAGAGTAATTAAGTGATTATAAATGTAAGTCCATGTGGGTACATACCCAGCTCTTTATAAGAGCCACTTTAATACTTGGATGACCACGTGCACTTGCGTTTGCGATTTGGGCGCAAGTTTTTGGCGCCGTTGTCGGGGACTTTAGAATTAGGAATTATTTGATTTTTCTAATTTCTAAAGTTAAAAAGCAAGTGTTGACAACTTGATCTGAGCAATTCATTGTTGCAGGTTGTTCTGAAATTTCAAACTGGACGATGATCAAGGATTGGTACAGCCTCTAGCTGAATCGGAAAGATTTGTTCACTACCGGAGAAGGCAAAGAAGACTTACTTACCCGGTCCCTCTTGTTGCTAGTGAACTAACATCTCCACTAGCAAGATTTGTGCAAGAGGAACCTGTAGTAATGGCTGAGATGAAGGTAAGAGACGTGGCAATCCCACGTACCACCAATGTGACATCATGAATTCAGAAACCTGCAGTTGGTGGAAGGTTTGAACTAAAGCAGAGTATGGTGTAATTATTGCTCACTAATGGGCAGTTCACTGGTCTGTCGCACGAGGATCCAACAGTTCACATCCAAAACTTCCTCGAGATCAGTGATACCTACACTTCAAATGGAGTAAATGAGGATTATGTGAGGCTCACCTTATTTCCCTTTTCTCTTCTTGGGGAAGCAAAAAGATGGTTGAATTCTGAGCTCGCTAACTCTATCACCACCTGGGATGATCTTGCACAAAAGTTCCTCATCGGATTTTTTCCATTTGGGAAAACAGATAAGTTAAGGAGTGACATCTTAAGTTTTAGACAGAAAGGAGGAGAGAACTTGTACCAAGCTTGGGACAGGTTTAAATTGATGTTGATGAGTTGCCCACATAATCATCAATCTAATGAGGTGTTGGTCCATACCATAATTGAAGGATTGGTGCCTAACACCAAAATTTTGCTTGATTCAGCTGTAGGTGGTCAGGCTTTGGAGAAGACATATGCTGAGCTATTCACCTTGCTGAACAGGATCTCACAGGGTAACCCTGAATGGAACGAAGGAGTGGTGAAACCTGTGATACATAAACACTGCAAGTATGCTGGAAGTAGAGGCAGTGACTACTTTAACTGCACAGATTATTGCGATGTAAAACATGATGAACACCCTCTTCAGCAATCTAGCATTGGGACAACAGCCTGCTCAGGTGAATACAGTCCAACAACCACCAACTTGGTGTGAAATATGCAGAGGTGGTTATCATAGTGCAGATGTATGTGGTGCAAACCCAGATTCTGTGAATTTTGTGGGTAATGTACAACGAGGAGGAGGCCAGCAGAACTATGGAAAATCATACAATCCAAGTTGGCGCAACCATACAAAAAAAAAATTGGGATGGTAATCAAAATCAGTCTCAAGGACAAAATCAATATAGACCCCAACGAAATGCGCAAGGATACCAACCACAGGTCCAACGAAAGCAGCCAAATAAGCAGTCTAGTAACATGAGCATGGAGGAGATGCTGAGAAAAATTATGGTTGATCAAGCCCTGTTAGCTGCTGATGCAAGAAACAACCAGTTAGCTATATAGAATCTGGAGAAACAATTTGGGCAGTTTGCTAGTGCCTAAAACTCACAATCGGAAGGAGGTTTGCTGGGAAACACTGATTCGAATCCCAAGCAGGTAAATGCGGTAGGTACACGTAGTGGTTTGCAGTTAGAGGAGTTAGCTTCTAAGAAAAGAAACACCGATGTTGTGAGTAAAGAGAATAAATCCAAAGAGAGTGAGGTTGTTGCACAAGAAGAAAGAGTGCAACCAATAGTGAAACCACCTCCTCCATTCCTTCAATAGTTCAAGAAACAGAAGGAGGTTGAATGTTTTGAAACAAGTTCACATGAACTTGCCATTGGTAGATGTTTTGCAAGGTATACCCAGGTATGCTAAATGTGTGAAGGAGATTGTGGCGAACAAAAGGAGGCTAACTGAATATGAGACTGTTGCACTTACAGAAGAGTTGCAGATCCAGAATCCAAAATAAGTTGTCCACTAAACTGAAAGATCCGGGTAACTTTACGGTTCAGATCACTATAGGGCAGAGCATTCATGCGCATGGATTGTATGATCTAGGAGCTAGTATCAATTTGATGCCAACTTCGTTGTATAAAAAATTGGGGTTGGGTAGTCCTAAACCTACTATCATCATCTTACAGTTGACTGATAGATCTGTTGCTAGGCCTGAGGGTGTTGTAGAGGATGTGTTAGTGCAAGTGGGATCGTTGATATTCTCAGTAGACTTTGTTGTGCTGAATTTTGAGCTAGATCCTGAGGTCCCCTTCATCTTAGGAAGACCTTTCTTGGCTACTGGGCGGGCTATGATATATGTTGCAGCTGAGCAACTCACTATGCGGGCACATGATAAAGCGGAGGTATTTGACATGTACAAGGCATTAAAGCTACCAGCTGTTTATGAGGAGTTGTCTTCCATAATTGTGATAGATCTTGAGACAGAGGCTCGATACATTGCATCTAAGGACCCTTTAGAGCGAGTGTTAGTAGAGGATGATATCTATGGGGATGCTGAGGCACATGAAATGGTGCAATTTCTTGATGTGGCACTTGTAGGTATATCCGGAGATCGTTGGGAGCCCTTAAATAGGGTGTTGGGTCCTCCACCCAAACCCTCAATTGAAGTAGCACCCTAGCTGGAGAAAAAAGCATTGCCAGCCCACCTCAGGTATGCATTTTTGGGTAAAGACAAAACTTTACCGCTTATTTTGTCTGCAGCATTGTCTGATGCACAAGTGGAAGCAGCATTAATCATCTTGAAAAAGAGAAAGGCAACTTCTGGTTGGCAAATGTCCGACATCCATGGAATTAGTCCCGCGTTGTGTTAAAATCTATATGGAGGAAGGGCATAAGTCGAGTGCACAGCATCAGCGGATACTAAATCCAGTGATGAAGGATGTGGTGAGAAAAGAGGTAATCAAGTGGTTAGATGTAAGGATCGTTTACCCCATATCAGATAGTAAATGGGTGAGTCCAGTACAGTGTGTGCCCAAGAAGGGCGGAATGATGGTGGTAACTAATGAAAAGAATGAATTGATCCCCACAAGAACAGTGATTGGATGGCGTATCTGTATGGACTATAGAAAGTTGAATGATGCCACCAGAAAGGACCATTACCTGATGCCTTGTATTGATCAGTTGTTGGATAAATTTGTGGGGTAGGAATACTACTGCTTCTTGGATGGCTACTCAGGGTATAATCAGATTGTTATTGTACCAGAGGACGAGGAGAAGACTACCTTCACTTGTCTGTATGGCACATTTGCGTTCAAGCGCATGCCATTCGGCTTATGCAATGCACCGGCGACATTTCAGAGATGCATGATGGCAATCTTCCATGATATGGTGGAGGATTTTGTTGAAGTGTTCATGGATGATTTTTCGTTGTTTGGTGAGTCTTTTGAACTTTGTTTGACTAACCTTGACAAGGTTCTTGCCAGGTGTGAAGAAATAACCCTTGTGTTGAACTGGGAGAAGTGTCACTTCTTAGTTCGAGAGGGGATTGTGTTGGGACACAAAATCTCCAAAAATGGGCTGGAAGTTGACAAAGCTAAAGTGGATGTTATTGAGAAGTTGCCACCCCCCATCACTGTAAAGGGAGTTAGAAGCTTTCTAGGCCATGATAGGTTCTATAGGAGGTTCATAAAGGACTTTTCTAAGATTGCAAGATCCATGTTCAGCCTGTTAGAGAAAGAGATGAAGTTTGTCTTTGATGAGAAGTGTTTGCGGGCATCTGAGTTGTTAAAGAAGAAGTTGATAGAAGCTCCTATTCTGATTGCTCCAAACTGGGAGCTTCCATTCGAGCTGATGTGCGATGCCAGTTATATAGAGGTTGCGGAAGTGCTTAGGCAGCGAAAAGATAAGATGTTTCATTCCATCTACTATGCTAGCAAGAAACTTGATGCAACTCAATCGAATTATACTGTTACTGAAAAAGAGATGTTGGCATTAGTGTTTGCATTTGATAAGTTCAGATCATACTTGGTGGGAACCAAAGTTGTAGTGTAAGTTGATCATGCTGAAATCCGGTATTGTTTAAAAGAAGGATGTCAAGCCGAGGTTGATTAGGTGGATTCTGCTATTACAAGAATTTGATATAGAGATAAGAGATAAGAAGGAATTTGAGAATCATATAGTTGATCATCTATCCAGATTGGAGGATTCATCTCATATGAAGAATAAGGGGAAGATTCACGAAGAGTTTCCTTATGAGCAATTGCTTGCTTTGGACCTTGCTCAAGTGCCTTGGTATGCTGATATTGTTAATTTTCTGGTGAGTGGTTTATTTCCACCTGGGGACTCAACACATCAGAATCAGAGGTTGAAGTATGATGCACGATTCTATATATGGGATGAGTCCTTTTTATTCAAGAAGGGACCTGATCAGATGGTGCGAAGGTGTGTAGCTGAACAAGAGGCGTTACAAGTGTTGGAGAGTTGTCACTCTTCACCATATGGTGGACATCATGGGGGCGAACGAACTACAGATAAGGTATTGCAATCTGGCTTCTTTTGGCCTACTCTTTTTAAAGATGTTAATATGTTTGTGAAGGGTTGTGATCAGTGTCAAAGGATGGGCACCATTTCTAGAAGGCATAAAATGCCATTGAGAAACATACTGGATGTTGAGATCTTTGACGTATGGGGGATAGACTCCATGGGACCATTCTCATCGTCCTGTGGTAATCAATACATCTTAGTGGAAATGGATTACGTGTCCAAGTGGGTGGAGTCTGTTGCATTACCATCCAATAATGCAAAGGTGGTCGTGACATTCATCCAGAAGCACATATTCACTAGGTTTGGAACTCCAAGGGCTATGATCAGAGATGGAGGTACGCACTTTATTAATAGTTCAGTGAGTAATTTGTTAGCTAAATATGGGGTAAGACACAAGGTAGCTACAGCATATCATCCCTAGACTAGTGAGCAGGTAGAAGTGTCTAACAGAAAAGTCAAGCAGATCCTCCAAAAGACTGTGAATGCTCAAAGGAAATATTGGGCTGACAAGTTTGATGATGTTTTGTGGGCATACCGAACTGCATACAAAACACTGATAAGGACTTCTCCTTATCGAATGGTGTTTGGGAAAGCGTGTCACCTACCAGTTAAATTGGAGCACAAGTCATATTGGGCGATAAAAAAGTTGAATCTGGATATTGAGTTAGCCGGAAGGAAGAGAATAACACAGTTGCATGAGTTAGAAAAGTTCAGGCTTCACGCCTATGAGAATGCTAAGCTGTACAAAGAGAAGACCAAGAGGTGGCATGACAAGAATATTGTGTCACGCACATTTGAGCCTGGTCAATTAGTGTTGTTGTTTAAATCAAAGTTGAAGTTGTTCCCTGGAAAGCTTCGATCTAAGTGGAGTGGTCCGTTTAAAGTGGTGAGGATGACTCAACATGGTGCGGTGGAGCTAAGGAACAAGGAAAAGAGCTCTACTTTCCTTGTGAATAGGCAACAGGTCAAGCACCATTTTGGAAATGATGTTGATCGTGAGCTTGAAGCACTCACATTGAATGACGAATGAGTCATAAGATGGGTCGGGCCGCGATGTTAAATTAGGCGCTACACGGGAGGCAACCCATGAACCCTTGTAATAGTTAGGATTTCTTTGCTTTTATTTTGTTATTTCAATTCATAGGAATTAGTAAACAACAACAAAAAAATATGACATATTCAGAAAAGTACAAAAATATGAGTCATGCCACGACCAAAACTAAGGTGCTGGATGGGAGGCAACCCATCGTGTTTTTTTTCTAATGAGTTGTGTGCTAAAAATGTGCAGGAATCAGGTTTGATGGCATGTTCCGCGTCGCGGGGCTGGGAGAAAATTTCGCCTCACCTGGATTTAATTTTCCAGAACAAGGCAGAGGGGTCCGTGTACTTGGATCGTTGCGGAGGGAGGCCCAAAATTTTGATTCGACAGTAAGTGTCTTCTACGTTAAAAAGAAGGCAGCTCCGTGATGGAGCCGCGTCACGAAGCATGGGCCAAATTTTTGCCTCACCTGGAATTAATTTTCTAGGTCGAGGTAGAGGACTCCGTGTAGGCACTGTGTTGCGCCCTAGGTGAGCCGATTTTGATTTTCATTAATTAAATGGATTTTTACCCATTTTCATTGGAAATAACCCGACCCAGTCCCTTTTAACCACCAAATTCATTCTAAATACCTCATTACTTCACCCATCAAAACCCCAATTTTCCCCCTCCCTCTTCCCTTGTGATTTTCCAGCGTAAATCTGTAACGCGGAGGCAACTTTCCATCGTTATCTCACAAATTCACTCTTTGTCATCACTCCAGGTATATGATTTATGCTTTATTTGGCGTTAGATGGGTGTTGTAACTATGAATGATGTGGTAATGATGTATAGGGGTTGTGAACGATTCTTGGTTGGCTGAAATCGTTGGTTTCCTAGTGGGTTATGAGTGTTTTCTAATTCTTGAGTAAAAATCATCTATTATTTCTTGTTGTGGTTTGGAATCGGTCATGTGGCGGTTTTGCATAAATGTGGGGGGTTTCATGAACATGTTTGGCTGAGCATGCTCATGTGGAGTGTGATTTCATTGATTAAAGCACCTAGTGCTACTTGTGTCGGTTTTTAGGTTGATTCACAGTGCATTGATGGGTGATGTGTGTGTTGTTGTCCATACCAGTAGGGTCCTAAAGGGGCTGTCAATGAATTTTGGTGACTTAGGTGGGTTGTGGTTGCTTGAAAATGGTTGTTGATGAATGGATACAAGGTATTTTTACTATTTTGAACAGAAATTACCCCAGCTTGCATATTTGTAGGTATTGTGCATGGTTGATGCCTGAAATGAATGATGTAGTTTCACTTTTGGAATAAATAGTTTATCTACTTGCTAGTTTATCATGCAAGATGCATAGTTGATGGGTGTATAAACTGTTTAGTGTGAATTCTTAAGTAGCACTGTTAGAATGTGATGGTAGGACGTGTGAGTCTATTGTTCGGTATCTCTACTGGGATTTTTCACTCTGATTATTGATGTGGTATGTACCTTAGATATGTGAATGAAAAGGGTAATATTTTACTGTTGGTTTATCTTTGTTCGCCTGTGGAAAGTCTTAGTACCTAGGCAAGAGAATGCATTGAAATAAGTGTGGGGTGGTGTTTCTAGACCACCCATATTTCTTACCGATTAGGAGATATGGATCTGATTTTGTCTATGCTTGTAGGTCACCATGTCAAACTCTCACAGACGTGGTAAGGAAGCCATAGGAAACGTGTCTGTACTGGGAATGTCCCACCCGCACCTGCAATTCCCAAGGGCCAGACACGGCGATTCGGGGTGAAGGTTGTAACCAAGGAAGGGAAGGCATGGTATAAAAAGCACACAGAGGCATCGTATTTATCTGACATTTGTATTGACAGGGATAGCTTGGCGCGGGAGTTCCCACAGATACTAAGGCGGATCAGGGAGCTGCGTATGGAGTTCATCTTTGCCGAGATGGAAGAGTGCAACTTGCACATGGTCTGAGAATTCTACGCCAACTGGGCGCCAGATGCAAGATCCCATTTTGTGATTGTGCGGGGAGTTAATGTGCCTATCACTCCCGCAGGTATAAATGGCATACTGGGTGCACCACAGGACACTGATCCACTAGTGCTGACAGGGTTAAACATGCGCCCTCCATACCAGGCCATTATACATACTCTGTGTGGTCCACAGTCCATGGCGCAATGGACTAAGCATAGTGGGAAAAGATATCACCAATCTCTTCCATACGCTCACAAGCTAAGGGAGACACGCGTTTGACTGAAGGTTGTAATGAACTTTTTGATACTGGGTCTCCACTACACAGATATTACTCGGGAGAGGGTGTGCTTGGTATATGCTTTGATGACTGCTAAGGAGCTGAACATTGGAGTTGCCCTAAAATCCACGATGCGAGACACTGAGTTTGGGCCAACTCTCACCACTCATGAGCGTCATCGACGCGATGAGCTGATTATGGCAAGGATGCACGGCTTGGAGATGTTGCGCCTCCAGAATGGCTACCGGGCTTCTACTGACACTTAATTGGGAGAGGTTGAGAGGTGCTACCCTCTGAATGACCACGCCAAGCCCTACTTGTCATTGGTCCTGAGCTTTGTGAGCCGATCGACCCCGCTTACGCCAATGAGGAGGCCGAAGGCTATGATGCGATGGAGGATTGATCAGGGAGTGTTTTCACCTTACCTCTTGTATTATTCTGATATTTTTGTAAAACACTGGGGACAGTGCTAATGTTTAAGTGTGGGGCGAGAGGTGAAAAGCATACCTGGTCTGTATATATTTTTTGAACATTGTTAGAGTATGTTTTATTTTTGTTTTGTTTTATTTTGGGTTTCTTGGAGGTTGTTTACGGTTCTTTTGCCATGGAAAGTCCCTCTGAACCGTGAAAAATACAAAAAAAAATTGTCTTTGTAGGATTGAGTCAGTAATCGTAGTTGAGTCACATTTCCCAATGATAGATGGATGACGACCGTCCTAAGGGCAATTTGGTCATTGAGTCTTCGATTGGTTTGTGTGTTCAAGATGAAATTTCGAAAGGAAAATGTATGAAAGCATGAATTGAAGTTAATAGAAGAATGTAGTTAATTTTTTGTATTTGACTTGAATGATGCAACTTTAGCTTAAATTGGACCTTGTGCATGATCTGGTTGTGTTGCTGTGATTGATCCATTCTTGAGTATAACTTGTTCCATGAGCGGTGAGTTTTTGTAATATCCATGAATGCATATGAGTCTAGAACTTACCCGGCATGTTGTTGAAGCGAAATACAAGTGTTGTTGTGCTTAGAAGATGATGATAGGCTTTCTTTGAATTGTCTTGAATTTTAGCCTTATCAGAGATAATATCCCTAGTATAGCCCAATTGAGTCTTTTTAGCCTTGATTTTGTTCCAACCCACGTAATGAAGCCGAACCCCTTTTATTGATACCGTTAGCTTTGATCCCAAATCCCTAATGCACTATGTTAGGAGAAAAAGTGTAAACAACGGAAAGAGCAAATAGGGTGGAAATGCTTAGTTTGTTGGGGAAAAGTGAAAAGAGGTGGCAAAATGATACTCCATGAGTTTGAATATGAGATTGGCCCTGGTCCGTAGGACATTGTGCACTTCGACTAAGGTTAAAAACCTAAGTTGAAGGTGGCTAACTTGGTAAATACCTTAATGATGGCCCTGGCCCTTACAAGGGCATTGTGCACCTTAACCCGAGAGAAATCTTTAAGTCAAGGGTGGCTATTGTTGAGTGTTTAAAAAAAAAGAGCTATAGAAATAAAGGGGCGAGTGAGAAATAAAGGCAAGGTTGGTAATACTAGAGGAAATATATGAAGAAAGAGGGGGCTGAAAAGAAGAAAAAAGTTGTGAATGTAAGAAGAAAGTTGAATATGGTGCATTACGGAGGACAGTCACTAATTTTATTTAAACGAATCCTCCCTTACCTCAAGCCTACATTACAACCGGAACAAGTTCTATTTGATTTTGAGCATAACACACTTTATTAGTAGAGATATACATGATAGGCCAGTTTATGGTTCTCAATGCATACATGTTTGATGTCTTTGTTGAGTGAGAGTGTACCATATTTGAAAAGTCCTTAAAGTATATTTGATTTGTTTAATTGAGTGTGTGGACTATTCTTTGGAGTGAGGGGAACTTGTTTTATGAAGGATAGGTGATCCAAAAGTCCATGTGAAAGTGAATAATGGGGTGAATTATGAACATGATCAAAATGTTGAAGAAAAGGAAGAAAGTGATGTTCGGACCACATTTCATGAGGGTAGCAGCCTTTGAGCCTAAATGACCATACCTTTACACTCAGCCCCATTACAAGCCTTGAAAAGACCTTTTTGATCTTGAGTGTGCTGAAACAAATGTTGATTGGAAAATAAGGACAAACCTATGGGTGAAGTCATGCATATGTTCATCTTTGTGAGTGTGAGAGTCGTATGTGATTCCGAAACTATGAATTGTTGAGAACTTTGTGAATATGGAATAATCTTTGTTGTGTGGGCATTTGAGTACCTTTGTTGAGCTTGAATTTGCATTTGAAGCAAGTATTATGAACTTGAGTATCTTTGATATAAGTGAGTCACAACTTGAATATTTAAGTTCACAATTGATCCTTGCATGAGTAAGTTGAGTCTTGTTGTGTGCATTCATGATTGGGTCTTATGTAGCACTATTTGAGAAATCTTTATTGAAGTGTTGAACTTAAGTTTTACATGAGGACAAGCAAAAGTTTAAGTTGGAGGTGTTGATGAGTTCGAGATTTGAACTCATTTAGGGCTTTGTTTATATAGATTTAGTGTCCTCAAATGCTTAATTTGTGCCATAACTGATGTTAAATCCTTGATTTTTAGGAACATAGATTGAGGAACAAAGCAAGGACACTAACGGGCAAAAAGGAACAAAACAAACTAAAAGAACAAAGAAAGGCAAGCATGGTGATCGTCAAGGTCACTTGGAAGAGGTCAAAGTAGATCGCCTAAAATAACAGGCCTTGAGGATGCTAAATGCCAAGGCGAAAAGGCGATAGATGAGGTCAAAGGACGGCTTGTCGAGTGGTTAAGTGAGCCTAACTTATTTCCCCAAATGGGCTTTCATAGCTTATTTTCGGCGACAATAAATTAGATTTTGAACATTTAGTTTAGTAATTTGGTAGACAATAGAACTTTTGCTAAAAACTAACTTAGTTTTAGGAGACTTTTCTCTATAGTTTTCCTTAGCTTTGAAGATTTGAAAAATTCGATTAGGAGAAGTTGGACGTGGGTTTTCAGATTTTCTTCAAATTAAGTGTTGTAAAGACTAAATCTCTCTTACCCAGTTGATGGATAATCGATTCGGTAATGGTTTTTATATTTTTATGATGCTTAGCTAAAACCCCAATTCTTGGGGTGTGATCATGTGATTATGGGCTGAATTAGTTTATGGGTATTGCTAATTGGTAGTTTAAATGCTATTTAAAAGTGGGTTTAATCATTAATTGTGGTTTAATTGAAGAATTGTAGTTGCAAATGCAGTTCTATATTTGTGTTATGGGCTTGTTCGAGAGAGTGGTTTTAAACTAAAATTATTGATTGATGGTTTGTGGATATTGGATTGATTTGGGATTAGCTTGAGAGAGTGAATCCTAAACCCAATCCCACACAGAAGCTCGAGAGAGAGTGAATGGATTAAGGTGTGGGATGTTCTTCATTGTCATGCTTGTTGGTGTGCAAAAGAAATCACCTGATTCGGGGTAGTTGTTCGAGAGAAAACTATCTCCCTTATAGTATAGCCTACTCACTGATATTTAGCTATTTACTAGTAGTTGCAATTACCCATATGTCTATCTCCCTATTATTATTTCAAATCGTTAGTCACTGTTTGTAGTTTATAATCACAACCAAAACCCTCAATCTGACATTCGTGTCATCCCTTTAATTTGTGTAATGTCTTTTACGATAATCTTTATTCATATGGTTGATTAGACCGCATTCATACTTCTTAATTGAATTCTAAACACATACCGCTCCTTATGGGATTTGACCCCAACTCATTTAGTTGGGTTTTATACTGATTTACCATCATTGACATCTAGAATTGGATGAGGTGTGCTTGAAACGTTAAAAAATCAACAATTACTTTGAGACTCGAGCCTTCCCCTTTCGTTGGGCTTCCAAATCAATGCAACTTATTCAAATAAATAATCACAAAAAAAATTTGAAACTAACAACACCCACATTACTATATGTCTAGTCTAGACCCAAAAACTCACCCAAATCTATAATCAAGTTCCTAATCTTGGTGCCAATTAAAATGTCAACTCTCATAATTTCCAAATTTCAAACCTAGGGTTAAATCTAATTCTTCCAATATAATAATTTAATGGCATTAATATAATACAATGGACCTAATAATTAATCAAATATCTCAATATATCAAAACTTGAATCATACTATAATAACAATATCCAAAACTGAAAGAAGATACAACATCTGCAACTCGCACTCCAAAGGGAACAAAGAAGCCCACAGTACATTGATTCCCCAACAATGCATTGATGATCTTTGGCATATTTATATGCCTAGAAATCTAATAATACCCATATTTAAGCTAAGTTTTAGTTCAATATGTGTTTGTTTATTGTCTTATCTAGTCTTTTGGTTGTATATAAGCTAACCAATATGATTAGTTGTGTAGGTGAGTTTAATGGTAGAAATGAACACGAAAATGGACAATGGGGAACACAAAAGATTCAAGTCGAGAAGAAGCAAGGAAGAAAAAGGAAGAAAAGAATTCCCAAGGTATAGTCGTATCCTCTCCGCGTCGCGGAGAGGGATTTTGAATTAAGTGGCGAGATGCGATTTTGAGGCAGAACAATCTGTGGAGTGCCCGCATCGCAGAGAAGGCTAATGTGCCTTGAAGCGAATCTGTGAAGCTTCTCTGCGTCGTTCCCCTGGGTCCCAGATTTGGTCATTTCGACTTTAGTATAAATTGGTCAATATTTTATTTTATTAAAATATTCTTTTTCTGAGTTTTGAAGAACGATGACTTGGAGAACTTTTTCATCATTTTTTAGGGTTCTTTCCTACACTCTTTACTTTCGATCTTTCTGTGATGCTTAAACATTATTTGATCGAATTTATTGTTATGAGTAGCTAAATACCCTAGTTCTAGGGATGTGGCTACAGGATGATTGTAATTCATTAAGTTTTCATTGGGTTAACGTCAATTATCATATGAATCTTTCTTATGTTCTTGTTTTTCGTATTTCGTGTCTGATCACCATTGAAATAAACACATTGTCTAAATTGAACTCGGGAGAGGAATAAGAGGATAGAATATGGGGCATAAGGAGCATGAATTTCTCTAATAATTAGGGTTAATTTGTATCTAGGATAGGGATATACCTAGAAACCATGCTTGGTCACTATACATGAAAAACCCGTAATTCTTGATACTTGATCCTGCCTATCCCCGCTCAATGATGTAGTTAGGTTGTCATTTATCGTAGGTGATTAGAGGTCGGGATACCATGATCATACTTTTAACCATGTGATTCATTGATTCGATAGTTGATAAATACCCATTTAATTTATATTAATTGCATAAATCCTGATAAAAGCTACAGCCCTGGACTTTATCCAATCATTGTTTTAAACCCTTGAAATTGAATCGCGTTTGTTACATTTTGTTTAACTCTTAGTTATCAAATAAATCACTTTTGGAATCTTGATAACACTTGTGTGTAGCTGTAAGTTGGAGTAAATATGTGATTCTAAACGTAAGTCTCTGTGGGTACGATACCCGACTCTTTATAAGAGCCACTTTAATACTTGAACGACCACGTGCACTTGCGTATGCGATTTGGGCGCAACAATTAACTATCCTATAACATGGAAATCATTACATAATACTTACATTTTGAAAATTCTCTTCAACCCTTTTTAATAAATCACGTTAAGTAACATCCTGAAGGACAATGGCTCTAAATCCAATTAGATAACCATCCTACGATGCCCTATAATCAATATCATATAATTAGTTGTATATAAATTTAAGAGTAGTGGCACTTTTTGAATGTTTACCTGTAATCCGAAGTGCGAAGTCTTTTTCAATCTATCATTCACAAAAATAACTTCCCCCCTCCCTTTTCTTTTCTTAAATAATTCAATATTAAAAGTGACAAGTCTCAGTATTTATCTTAATATATATGAGCAGAGTGATATTGGGTATTAACTAAATTAACAATTTCGTCCATTAATCATTAATTTAATTGATTAGATTATTTAATAAATACATATCAATTAAATAACCGTAGTTATTGAACAGGTCAAAATTCCCAAATCAACTTCACTAACTAATCCAACATGACTCGGGGTAACTATCGAGAGGATTAATACGGTAATTTTTACAACATTCCAAAAAATGACCTTCTATTCAATACATTAGTGTATAAGCCAAGTCTAGTAGAGCCTCGAGGATTGGCACAAAGACATCTCTTGCTTATCTTCGAGAGGCTATGAGGACTTCTAAGAATAACCTTCACTTCTTTAATCTATATCATGCGTCTGTGTTATGGTCAGATTTGTATAGCTTTGTTCCACTCTTTCACTTATAGTGATGTTTTGTGTGTGGTTCTTCATGCGTGCTATTGGGATGTCATCGTGTGGGTTTGATGTTAGATATGAAATTAACATAGAAGTGATTGACTTATGGAAAGAAAGCCTGGTCAAATTTGGAATGTTCAACGATTCAAAGGGGTGAGTAAGGTTAGTTACCCAACAACGGGAACAATACTTCTGCGGTATAGGCAATATCTAGAGTAGTTAGACAATTGGAAGTTCAATGTTAAAGGGACGACTAGATAAGGAACATTGTAACTTTGGAAACTACACCTAGTAAAGTATCATCACATTTGATGAGAATTATCTTGCGCCAATTGAGGCCAAAATTTCTACTACGATTTCAATGATTGAGTGTATATTGAAGAGGTCATGGCACGACTAGCACAACGATACCGATGCTTACTTGATTAGAGTTATGGAGTGTGTTGCTTTTGCCGTCGACCTAACCTATGAAAAAATACATATAACTTGGGCTAGATATGAAATGGATTTGGTAATTTTTTGTAGCTATTCAATAGGTAGAAATGTGTGGCTATTTGGATGCGATCTACTCGACAAGTATGATGTGCTCTAGTGGTGGATCAAACGGATTTCACAGTATGATACTAGTAGTGTATGGAAATGGATATGTCGATTGTCAAGTGTGAATATTGACTACTTAAGGAGTTATTAGTTGTATCACATGCTCGTATAGTGAGATTTGATGTTGCATTCCTCTGAGCAAATTTCAACAGCTATAAACATTTTAAAGGTGTTTCAAAGCTTCTTCATGAAATCCAACTTAATTTCTTCTTAAATGATTTTCTTTGTCAAAGTCTTAGTATATTAGATTCTTATTCATCTAGTTTCATTATTTTTTTCTCATAACTTAATTTAAATTACTAGATTATCTTACTAAATTTTACCAATTTCTTTGAGTCCAATTCATTTTCTTTCGTGCTAATTTCTTTCTTATGCTTTTCCTGTTTCATTTCATTGTTAATTTTCTTGATTCAAGTCTATTAGATTTTATGCGGTCATCTGTATTTCAACAACTAAAATGTTGTACCCTTAAGATTGTTTTGTGACTCTTGACAATTGATTGATCAAATTGAATAAAAAATTTGGTGAGATCCTCAAGTGGCAGAAGTCTAGAGTATCTAAGTATATTTGAGTGGATCTATAAAAGAATAAAAGAGGACAAATCTATATATAATTAAATATTGTGTAGCCTAGGATCATGTCAAGTGACATCGTAGGATCAAGACATATTGTAATTTTAGGACAAGTTAGTTAATTATTAGTTAAGTTAGGTAATACTTAACTAATTTTTTAACTTTTTTTTAAAAAAATAAATTATTAAATATTACAAATCTGTATTTTGCAAAAAAGAAAAAAAAAAACCCATGTCATCACCAAATTAATTTAATCTTATTGAAATTCTGAAAAATCATTAAAAAAGTTACACTTTTTGTTCTAATTCATATTTATTTTATAGTAATATTTCATCCATAAAACGTCCTTTAATTTATTCATGGTAAAATATTTTAAAAATAGAAGTACAAATAAACCTTTTTAATATCTTATGAGTATATAAAAAAGACGTTAAGACTTGAAATAAAGGTAGAAAAATAATTAATAGACTCGTATTATTTTATTTTTGAACTCTTATTTTAAAATTTGATGTTCTTCTTTAGCTATTCTTTGTACCGACCCTCTTAGTCAATTTATGAATTTTAACCATTTTTCTAATATTAACCCTTTTAGTAGT
This sequence comes from Solanum verrucosum, assembly GCF_900185275.1. Classification (NCBI taxonomy): domain Eukaryota; kingdom Viridiplantae; phylum Streptophyta; class Magnoliopsida; order Solanales; family Solanaceae; genus Solanum; species Solanum verrucosum. The sequence goes on along the minus strand of NW_026020084.1, from coordinate 812,827 downwards.
GTTTGTGTCACGACCTAGACCATTTTGTGTCACGACCTAGACCATCGTGATTGACACCCACACTAACCCTCCGATGGGGGAACCGTTAATATTAATCAGCTAACCCAAGAACTAAACATTTAAGGATACAGAAGGATGTTTAAATGCAGAAATAAAGTGGAGTTCCCATAAACTCCGAAAGTTTAACGAAATGTTACTAAAACATTGAGGAAAATACCCCTAAAATCTGAAAGTCAATGTACCAAAACATCTAAAGTTCAACAAGTCTAAATAAAATGGGTACAACCCAACTAAACATACGAGTAAGTCTAACTAGAAAGTCTGAGTCCGGAAAGAGTGGACTAAAACATAGAGGACCCATGGCAGCCTGAAAGAACTGGCTCACCCTTGAATCTGATCTTGCTCAGTGATCTCCTAAATGAGGTCTGTCAGTAGCCGCCTAAAGATGTCTTGTACTCAACAAAGAAAGAGAAAGTGCAGTTGCAGTACACAACCACCTTGTACTGGTAGGATCACGCGGCTATTCTAGTAAGTGAAACATATACAAGCAGTCGCAACAAAGTAAACATGCATATACCGAACATATACAATATCAGTTATCTTTTCAGGGGCAATGTAGCATTCCACGTTCTTAATAATACACATATATGACAAGTCAATAGTCCTCTCATGGAACCCATACCCAAACTGTTAGTGTGCTGGATCGTGACACCCTATGCAAGTTAGTGTGTCGGAACATGGCACCCGTTCTAATATGTATGTCGATACGTGACATCTGATCCCAGTTAGTGTGTTGGAACATAACACCCGATCCATTCAACAAGCCACAATCACAATGTACATTCTCATAATCATACAATCAAGTGTTGATTCATGGCATACAATCATTCATTCATACTCATTTGCATTAGATGTGATCAATAGTGCAACATTCTCATACATACAAATATTACAATGAAGCAAATACTAACATACATCACACAAACATGAAATCAAGCATCACCTACCTCGAAACTAAGCTTGAATCCTCCTAAGATACTTGAATCTTCCCTTTCCGGATTCTCTCTGCTTGTTCTAGGTCTACAAACAATTAATATACACAAGGATCAACAATTAAAGGCCTAATTACCCGGATTACAATCGAAATTATCAAACCTAGGCCAAACCCAAGATCCCAATACCCAAGTTAGGGCTTTTTCTACCATTGGTTTTTTGGTCAAAACCCTCCCCCATTGATAATCACCCATAATTCTAAGTTCTACGGATCGACAAACGTATTAGGGAGTAGAATCCTTTAGCACCAAAAGTCATGGAAAATTGTCAAGAAATCTCTTGGGGTTGTCTCCTAGCTCTTATGAACGAATTTTGCAGAATAATGATGTTTTTGGGGTTTATTTCTGACTTAAGTCGCAACTGGCCCTCTATGGCGGCCCCCATCCCGCCATAGCTGCCCCGCCCTGGAGGTTTACATGGAAACAGAGAGTCAAAAGTTGAGTTTCAAACCCCTATTTCACAATATACCTTCAACCCATGACACTCGAAAACTACCCGTTCACGATTAAGATCAGTTTTGGGAGTTCTACTCTCCCGAATTCGATTTCGTAAAGTCATATCGGTTCCTTAACGTCTTAGCTATCTACTCATTTAATCAAATTCATAATTAGATCTCTCACTCATTACCAGATCTCACGGACTCCGATTTCGTCCAAATCTGGACTAGGCTAGGAATTCTCAAGTTACTACCAAAAAGTTTTCCGACCCAAAAAATTTTCCCCGTTGGCTTTTCAATAACGATGGGAGCAGGTCATTACAATAGATACTAATTTACTCATCACTCGTCCCCGAATGACAAATTAGGAAAAAAGGCTAAAGCAAGAGTGAAGTAGTACCTGAATCAACGAGCAGTTGGGGATACTTGTCTCGCATTTCCTTCTTGGTTTCCCAAGTAGCTACCTCAACTGGCTCCATTGAACTTTCAGGGACTTAATCTCTTTGGTCCTCAGCTTCTGGACATCACGATCAAGAATTGCAATCGGTTCCTCCTCATACTGGAGATGTTTGTCTAACAACACTGAGTCCCACTTTATGATGTAATCTTCGTCCACGTGGTACTTCTTCAACATGGACACATGAAACACTAGATGAACTCCAGATAAGCTAGGTGGTAAAGCCAATCTATAAGCCACTGACCCTACACGTTCAAGAATTTCAAATGTACCAATGTATCGAGGACTAAGCTTGCCCTTCTTGCCAAATCTTATCACCCCTTTCAAGGGTGATACTTTTAGAAGAACTTGTTCACCAGCCTGAAATATCCGCATACTTTTTCTGTCGACATTGGGCTGCTAGGAACTTAGCTTGGATGATTCTTACCTTATTCTAAGCATCTGATACGCTCAAATTACACCTCCCTACAGAAGTATAAGCGATCGTTATCAAGTAAAGAACCCAACTTGTAGGTTGGGGTCGATCCCACGAGGAAAATGGTTTAGACTTTACTTTAACCAACAATTATATTCAATTAGTCAAAGTACTTCCAGAAACAGGTAATTAAAGGGGGGGTTCTGTTTGTGTGAAACAAATAGTAAGAATTTAATAAGTAATCAGTAATCAAAACTCAACTTTGGTTGTTATCAAGATGAGAGAAATAACTAGGGTATACGTGTTCCCCACAAGCTCATAACGCAGTAATCCTATTAACGGCAATCCTTTCCTAGTGTATTACATGCAAAGTGATAAGTTAGGTATCTCTAAATCCTTGGTCCGGCATCTAGAGAATTTCACCCCGCACCTTGGTCCGGCTATGTGTGTATAATTTACTAACCCTTACCTCTACCTCATATTAGACATCATAATCGATGTTTGGCTTAGTTCTTACCGCGCACCAATCGACACTAGCCTATTAGATAGTATCACACTAAATCTATGTTGATAATTCTTTTCTTGTTAATTACCTCCTTGGTCCGGCAAGTAGTAACAAGGAAAGTTCTAATGTTGGCCACCGTTAAAAAGACTTCTAAACAAAAGAATTATCAACACATGAAAAACACTATTCAAGAATTGTTTATTTACTATTCATACGTTGTTAATCGATCATGGTTCCCACAACCCTATTTGTGGATTTAGTTACCCATATTAGCAAGAACACAATTCATAGTTTTAGATGAAGAAATCATAAACTTACGTAAAGAGAATAATAAACCCAAAAATTCAACTTGAATTGCAAAGCCAAAATCTTCAAAACGAACTTAGGAAATCAATAATTGTTAGGTTTTCCAATTAATCTCCCAGGTCATAAAGTAAAACTAGAATAATAATGTCTCCCCCTCAAAAACGAGATTTACATGCCCTATTTATAGAAAACAAATCCTAAATTAAAAGGGAAACAAATTAAGGAAACTTTGTTCAGGCACGTTCTTCATTCCACGAGACTGACTTACGGACCGTCAATGGATCTACGGTCCGTAAGTCCCTTCCGTCAGCCAGGACTTAGAAAATATTTCAGCTTCCAAAAATCAGCTTCTCTGAAGCAAACGACAGACTTGCAGTACGGACCGTACATCGATCTACGGTCCGTCAATCCCCTCCGTAGCTCTACACTTAGAATCTTCAAAAATCAGGTACTGGAACCCTCGCAGTATCAATCTACGGATCAATCAGTACGATCGGTAGATCAATCTACGGACCATCAATGGCAACCGTGGTTCCACACTTTGTCAGATTTCCCTGATTTGTCTTCCATACCTTGCCTGCTGATCTACGGTCATCACCTACAGACCGTCAATGGACCTACGGTCCGTAGATCACCTTCGTGAATCCCTTTTTTCTGCATTTCTTTTAGCTGTCTCTATACTTCCGCGCCTGAACATCTTTCCTGCAAAATACGATAAAAACACATAAAAACCAATACAAAAAGGCCCTAGACACACACAACTTGTAAGTGAAATGTATTAGAAATACCGTAAATTTCATGGTATATTAGCATCCTTCACTAAGTCAACCCCCAAAGGTTTCACATCTCCAGCATCAAACCATCATATCGGTGATCTACATCCCCTCCCATAAAGTGCCTCAAACGGTACCATATCAATGGTGGAGTGATAGCTATTATTATAGGAGAAGGAGAACTCAGACAATGGTAGGAACTTATCCCAATGCCCTCCCAAGTCAATCACACATGCCCTCATTATATCTTCCAACACTTGAATAGTCCTCTCTGACTGTCTGTCCGTCTGTGGATGGAAAGTTGTACTAAAAGTGAGTTGTGTTCCCAATTCATCGTGTAATTTCCTTGAAAACTTGGAGGTGAACTGGGTACCATGATCTGAAATAATAAAAAGGGGCACCCCGTGTAGCCTCACTCTCTCTTTCACATAAGCCTTAGCCAACTGCTGAGCATTATAATTTATTCTGAACGGAATAAAATGGGCTGACTAAGTCAATCTGTCAACCACTACCCAAATAGAATCAAACTTCCCCAAAGTCTTGGGAATAGCAACTACGAAATCCATAGCTACCCACCCTTTCCCACTTCCATTCCGGAATTGGCATTCTCTGAAGCAAACTTGTAGGCCTTTGATGTTCATACTTTACTTGCTGACAGTTTTGGCACTTAGCCACAAACTCAGCTATGTCTTTCTTCATTCCAGGCCACCAATAAAGTCACTTCAAATCTCGGTACATCTTGGTCACACCCGGATGAATAGAATACTGTGAACCATGAGATTCTGTTAACAATTTCTTAATCAAGTCATTTACTCGAGGAACACAAATCCTTCCTTTAAAACTGAGCACAACCCCCACATCTAAAGTCGCATCTTGTGCCTTTCCAGACAATGTCCTCTTTCTGAGCTCATTCAAATTCTCATCCTCGAACTGTTTGGCCTTGATCTACTCAATGAATGGGGCCCTTACCTCAATGCTAGCTAACACCCCACCTTTATTTGAGATGCCAAACTTCATGAACTTAGATCCCAACGTTCGAATTTCCTTAGCCAAAGGTCGTTTAGGTACACTCAAGCAATCTAGACTACCCATACTTACCGTCTTTCGGCTTAATGCATCCCCCACTACATTAGCCTTACCCGGATGATACTGGATGGTCACATCATAATCCTTGAGTAACTCCATACACCTTCACTGTCTCAATTCAAAGCTTTTTTAGTGAATACATGTTGTAGACTACGATGATCAGTAAATACATCACACTTGACACCATAGATATAATGCCGCCAGATCTTAAGAACAAACACTACCGCTGCAAACTCTAAATCATGTGTTGGGTAATTCCTCTCATGCACATTCAACTGTCGTGATGCATAAGCTATGACATTCTTATCCTCCATCAACACAACACCCAAAACTGAATGTGAAGCATCACAATAAACAATAAAATCTTTACCTTCCACCGGTAATGCCAAAATAGGTGTTGTGGTCAGAAGAGTCTTGAGCCTTTGGAAGCTCTCTTCACATTTTTAGTACATTCGAAAGGTACCTCCTTTTTGGTCAACCTTGTCAGATGTGTGGCAATAGAAGCAAAGTTCTTTACAAATCGACAATAGTAGCTAGAGAACCCCACAAAACTCCTAACTTCAGTCGCAGAGCTAGGCCAAACCCAATTCTTAACAACTTCAATCTTTTGGGGGAACTACCATTACCCCTTCCCTTGAAACTACCCAAAAAGGAAACTGAATCCAACCAAAACTCACACTTGGAAAATTTGGCATATAACTTTTGTCTCCCAAGAACACCCAGAACAATACGAAGATGGTCGGCATGTTCTTCCTTACTCTTTGCATAGACCAAAATATCATCAATAAAGACAATCACAAAAGAATCCAGGAATGGTTTGAACATACCGTTCATCAAACTCATGGAAGCTGCTGGTGCATTTGTCAACCCAAATGGCATTACTAAAAACTCATAGTTCCCATAACGGGTCCTAAATGTCGTCTTGGGTACATCCTCAGGCATAATCTTCAACTGATCATAACCAGACCTTAGATCAATC